>NW_028135104.1:0-124869 GCF_964662115.1 Mustela nivalis
GGAGTTTTCCCACGATGGGAGTTGTGAGAAGCTCCAAACTGCAGAGAGTCTTCTGCAGGACAATTGAGACCTGTTTTTGGCTCCAGGCCAATGATTCTGAGCAGGGTTCTAAGGATGGATGGCTGGGTAGCCCACCTCGCATTCCAATTGTCTCCTAGCAACAAGACAGGTTAGATCTCCTGGATCTGTGGGGAGCAACCGAGGACGCTGAGTGAAATGGACACCCCTGGGGATGGGTCCTAACGTGCTTTTGTGTCTATGGAGACCTTGGAATGAAGCGGTGGCACTGGGGCCCTAAAGGGTTCTCCTAAACAGAGGCTTTGACACAGCTCCAACGTGCAAGTTTCCCATGTGTAGATGAGATGTTTTCTGATGGGTGAGTCAAGAAACAGCTATATGCTGCTTTTGAAATCCAGGCCTCTGAGGAGAGATGCCTGGAAACCAAAGCAATGGATCTGATTAGTGCCTAGGGGCCTGTTCTTTCCTTTTTACCTCTGGGGACATCTGTCTATGGGTCTGAGTGCAGGTAGGTGCTCAGTTGGGCTCAGATTGCCCTGTTGTTCCTGGGAAGCCACCACTATTGAGATGGATCAGGGACTTTGGAGGTTTATCCTATAGAAGGTTGTGGCCATTGGAATGGGCACACAAATTCCCTTGGAGAGGGCAAGTACAGTCCTTCAGGTTTGGCTCCAGGGGCCTGAGCCTGTAGGGTGTGTAGGCCAGGGCTGTTTGGACAGTTGTCTGAAAAACACAACTCGGCTTATGTTTCGAGTCATAGGTATGGCAGGACTGATCTACAGACCATGAGGAGAACTCTTCGGGATTTGAAAGAAGGGCGAGTGTGAGGCTCCTGCTCAAGTTTTTTCTCTGGATATCGTGTCACTCACGGTCGTGGAATTTCTGGGTGACTTCATGGGAAATGGACGAGTCTTACTCTCTGGTGGTTTGGCCCCGTCCAAAGAGTTTGGGGTCATTCTGTGGGCTGGAAGAAGTCCGTTTTTTTTTTTTATTCTTGTTTTTTTCTTTTTTATCCTCAGGTGTCCCACCAAATGAGGGATTCCAGAGTAGAGCCCTGGGGGAGGGGCGACTGGACCATCAGAAATTTGGTTAAAAATTGGGGCCTAGGGCATGTCAAGCCCATTATGACATCTAATGGTCCAGCAACTGAGAGGACTTACTAGAGGACAGGACTCATGCTGAGGGTCACAATGCGTGTGTATGCCCTCGTCGCACTCAAGAATGGGCGGGGCCTCAGGGTGAATGCTGGTTTCTCCTACACTGAACGTTGGACAACGTGTCAACCACAGGATTCTTGCCATGGGTAAGGAGGAGTTCTGATTTCTGCATCACACTCACCCCTGGGCAGTGATTGGAGATAAGGTCTCGGTTCTGAAGCCTGTAAACTGAGGTAGGGAAGAGATGATGACCTAAGGCCATGGCGGGTTTTATGTGCTCAGTGTGCAGTCAGCTTTCTGGGTGTTGGTCAGGAGGTCCGGGCTCAGGTTGTGTTCGAAAGTGCATTAGTGCCCAGGTTAGAGTATATAATTTGGGTAAAGTCGAGTGCTGTGTAGGTTTACCCTCATTTAAGGTGCCTGGGCAGCTCATGAGGCAATAATTTTTTTTCTAGAGGGCAGGCAGAGTGCTGCATTGTGGGTCCTGAATTGCTAAACTTGAGGGCTTCGGGGCCAGGAGTGTGAGGACGGAAGTCTGAGAAGACAAGCTAGACTTGGGTTTCAGGGCGAGGGCACGGCAGGTACCCCCTGCAGATCTGAACCAATATCTCATGCATCTGAAGTCAGGGCGAGGATCAGACGTTGGCTCAGGTTGGAGTTTCTGAGCATGACGGCCGCTTCATGAAGTGAGCGGAATCTCGAGGCCATTGAGGTTTTCCCACGTTGGGAGTTGTGGGATGCCCCCTTCATGGATTCCTTCTGCGGGACAATTGAGACCTGTTGGACAGCTCCAGGACATCCCATATGGAATGACTCCAGAGCACCGTTCGCGGATGGATGCCTGGGAAGCCCGCCTCACATTCCAATTGTCTCCTAGCAACAAGACAGTTTAGATCTGATGGCTCTGCGGGAGCAACCGGGGTGGCTGAGTTGAAATGGACTTTCCTGAGGATGGGTCCTAATGCGTTTTTGTGTCCATGAGGGCTTTGGAATGGGGCGGTGGCACCAGGACCCTGAAGTACTCTCCTAAGCTTTGGACATGGCTCCCATGCACAGGTTTCCTTGTGGAGACGAGATGAGTTCTGATGGATGCCTCAGGAAAACCCCTATGCTCGTATTGGAATCAGGCTTTTGAGGACACATGCCTGTAACCCAAAGCAATGGATCCTATTATGGCCTAGGGTCCTGTCTGGTTCAATCTTCTTCTCTGGGGACATCCATCTATGGTATGAGTGGAGGTCGATTATCAGCTGGTGTCAGACAGCCCTTGTTTGTTCCGGGCGACCTACACTATTGGGATGGCCTCAGGGACTTTGGAGGTTTCTCCTAATTTGTACGATTTTGGACCATTGAATGGGCAGAATTCCCATGGATTGGTAGGCACAGTCCTAATGTGTGGCTCCAGGGGCCCAGCCTGGAGGGTGTGTGGCCCAAGACTTTGAGGACAGAAGTCTGAAAACACAAACTCAGCTTAGGTTTGGGGACGTAGGTATGGCAGGCCCGATCTACAAACCATGAGAAGAACTCTTCAGGATATGAAGAAAGTGCGAGTCTGAGGCTCTTGCTCAGGCTTTTGTCTCTGGATTTTGTATCAGAGATGGCCGTGGAAATTCGGGGACGCCTCATGGGCCATGGAAGAATCTTCCTCACTGAGGATTTGGCCCGATTCCCAATTGCTTTTCGTCAATCTGTGGGATGGGAGGACTCATTTCAGTTTTGTTACCTCAGGTGTCCCACCAAAAGAGGAATTCCAAAGCCAAGCTGTGGGGAAGAATGAAGAAACAACCCGAACTATGGTTAAAAATTGGGGCCTAGGGGCAGGGCAAGCCCAATATGATATCTCTTCATCCAGCCACTGGGTGGCCTTACTTGAGGACTGGGCTCAGCCTGAGCGTCACAATGTGTGTTTGTGACCAATGTGGCCCGCGAGCATGGGCGGGGCCTCATGGGCCACACTGGTTTCAACTACACTGAACGTTGGACAACATGCCAACCACAAGGTTTCTTGCCATGGGGAAGGAGTTCTGATTTCTGCATCACCTTCAACCCTGGGCAGTGATTGGAGATAAGGTCTAGGTTCTGAAACCTGAAAACTGATGTTGGGAAGAGATGACGACCTAAGGCCATGGCGGCTCGATGTGCTCAGTGTGCGGCCAGGTGTCTGGGAGGGGCCAGGGGTTCCAGGCTCAGGCTGTGTCAGAAAGGGCCTTAGTGCCCTGGTCAGCCTATGTATTTGGGGTACAGCCAAGGTCGGTGCAGGTTGATCCTCATTTGGGATTACTGGGTAGCACCAGAGGACAATGTTTTTCTTCTGGAGGGCCGGCAGAGTGCTGCATTGTAGTTCTGGATTGCCAAACTGGAGGGCTTGTGGGCCAGTAGTCTGACGACAAAAGTCTGAGAACACAAGCTAGGCTTAGGTTTCTGGGTGAGGCCATGGCACGCACAATCTACAGACCTGAATCGAGATCTCGTGCATCTGAAGTCAGGGCGAGGATCAGACGATCGCTCAGGTTGGAGTTTCTGTCCCTGATGGCCCCTTCATGAATGGGCGGGGGCATCACGAGGCCATGGGAGTTTTCCCACGATGGGAGTTGTGAGAAGCTCCAAACTGCAGAGAGTCTTCTGCAGGACAATTGAGACCTGTTTTTGGCTCCAGGCCAATGATTCTGAGCAGGGTTCTAAGGATGGATGGCTGGGTAGCCCACCTCGCATTCCAATTGTCTCCTAGCAACAAGACAGGTTAGATCTCCTGGATCTGTGGGGAGCAACCGAGGACGCTGAGTTGAAATGGACACCCCTGGGGATGGGTCCTAACGTGCTTTTGTGTCTATGGAGACCTTGGAATGAAGCGGTGGCACTGGGGCCCTAAAGGGTTCTCCTAAACAGAGGCTTTGACACAGCTCCAACGTGCAAGTTTCCCATGTGTAGATGAGATGTTTTCTGATGGGTGAGTCAAGAAACAGCTATATGCTGCTTTTGAAATCCAGGCCTCTGAGGAGAGATGCCTGGAAACCAAAGCAATGGATCTGATTAGTGCCTAGGGGCCTGTTCTTTCCTTTTTACCTCTGGGGACATCTGTCTATGGGTCTGAGTGCAGGTAGGTGCTCAGTTGGGCTCAGATTGCCCCTGTTGTTCCTGGGAAGCCACCACTATTGAGATGGATCAGGGACTTTGGAGGTTTATCCTATTAGAAGGGTTGTGGCCATTGGAATGGGCACACACAATTCCCTTGGAGAGGGCAAGTACAGTCCTCAGGTTTGGCTCCAGGGGCCTGAGCCTGTAGGGTGTGTAGGCCAGGGCTGTTTGGACAGTTGTCTGAAAACACAAACTCGGCTTATGTTTCGAGTCATAGGTATGGCAGGACTGATCTACAGACCATGAGGAGAACTCTTCGGGATTTGAAAGAAGGGCGAGTGTGAGGCTCCTGCTCAAGTTTTTTCTCTGGATATCGTGTCACTCACGGTCGTGGAATTTCTGGGTGACTTCATGGGAAATGGACGAGTCTTACTCTCTGGTGGTTTGGCCCCGTCCAAAGAGTTTGGGGTCATTCTGTGGGCTGGAAGAAGTCCGTTTTTTTTTTTTTTATTCTTGTTTTTTTCTTTTTTATCCTCAGGTGTCCCACCAAATGAGGGATTCCAGAGTAGAGCCCTGGGGAGGGGCGACTGGACCATCAGAAATTTGGTTAAAAATTGGGGCCTAGGGCATGTCAAGCCCATTATGACATCTAATGGTCCAGCAACTGAGAGGACTTACTAGAGGACAGGACTCATGCTGAGGGTCACAATGCGTGTGTATGCCCTCGTCGCACTCAAGAATGGGCGGGGCCTCAGGGTGAATGCTGGTTTCTCCTACACTGAACGTTGGACAACGTGTCAACCACAGGATTCTTGCCATGGGTAAGGAGGAGTTCTGATTTCTGCATCACACTCACCCCTGGGCAGTGATTGGAGATAAGGTCTCGGTTCTGAAGCCTGTAAACTGAGGTAGGGAAGAGATGATGACCTAAGGCCATGGCGGGTTTTATGTGCTCAGTGTGCAGTCAGCTTTCTGGGTGTTGGTCAGGAGGTCCGGGCTCAGGTTGTGTTCGAAAGTGCATTAGTGCCCAGGTTAGAGTATATAATTTGGGTAAAGTCGAGTGCTGTGTAGGTTTACCCTCATTTAAGGTGCCTGGGCAGCTCATGAGGCAATAATTTTTTTTCTAGAGGGCAGGCAGAGTGCTGCATTGTGGGTCCTGAATTGCTAAACTTGAGGGCTTCGGGGCCAGGAGTGTGAGGACGGAAGTCTGAGAAGACAAGCTAGACTTGGGTTTCAGGGCGAGGGCACGGCAGGTACCCCCTGCAGATCTGAACCAATATCTCATGCATCTGAAGTCAGGGCGAGGATCAGACGTTGGCTCAGGTTGGAGTTTCTGAGCATGACGGCCGCTTCATGAAGTGAGCGGAATCTCGAGGCCATTGAGGTTTTCCCACGTTGGGAGTTGTGGGATGCCCCCTTCATGGATTCCTTCTGCGGGACAATTGAGACCTGTTGGACAGCTCCAGGACATCCCATATGGAATGACTCCAGAGCACCGTTCGCGGATGGATGCCTGGGAAGCCCGCCTCACATTCCAATTGTCTCCTAGCAACAAGACAGTTTAGATCTGATGGCTCTGCGGGAGCAACCGGGGTGGCTGAGTTGAAATGGACTTTCCTGAGGATGGGTCCTAATGCGTTTTTGTGTCCATGAGGGCTTTGGAATGGGGCGGTGGCACCAGGACCCTGAAGTACTCTCCTAAGCTTTGGACATGGCTCCCATGCACAGGTTTCCTTGTGGAGACGAGATGAGTTCTGATGGATGCCTCAGGAAAACCCCTATGCTCGTATTGGAATCAGGCTTTTGAGGACACATGCCTGTAACCCAAAGCAATGGATCCTATTATGGCCTAGGGTCCTGTCTGGTTCAATCTTCTTCTCTGGGGACATCCATCTATGGTATGAGTGGAGGTCGATTATCAGCTGGTGTCAGACAGCCCTTGTTTGTTCCGGGCGACCTACACTATTGGGATGGCCTCAGGGACTTTGGAGGTTTCTCCTAATTTGTACGATTTTGGACCATTGAATGGGCAGAATTCCCATGGATTGGTAGGCACAGTCCTAATGTGTGGCTCCAGGGGCCCAGCCTGGAGGGTGTGTGGCCCAAGACTTTGAGGACAGAAGTCTGAAAACACAAACTCAGCTTAGGTTTGGGGACGTAGGTATGGCAGGCCCGATCTACAAACCATGAGAAGAACTCTTCAGGATATGAAGAAAGTGCGAGTCTGAGGCTCTTGCTCAGGCTTTTGTCTCTGGATTTTGTATCAGAGATGGCCGTGGAAATTCGGGGACGCCTCATGGGCCATGGAAGAATCTTCCTCACTGAGGATTTGGCCCGATTCCCAATTGCTTTTCGTCAATCTGTGGGATGGGAGGACTCATTTCAGTTTTGTTACCTCAGGTGTCCCACCAAAAGAGGAATTCCAAAGCCAAGCTGTGGGGAAGAATGAAGAAACAACCCGAACTATGGTTAAAAATTGGGGCCTAGGGGCAGGGCAAGCCCAATATGATATCTCTTCATCCAGCCACTGGGTGGCCTTACTTGAGGACTGGGCTCAGCCTGAGCGTCACAATGTGTGTTTGTGACCAATGTGGCCCGCGAGCATGGGCGGGGCCTCATGGGCCACACTGGTTTCAACTACACTGAACGTTGGACAACATGCCAACCACAAGGTTTCTTGCCATGGGGAAGGAGTTCTGATTTCTGCATCACCTTCAACCCTGGGCAGTGATTGGAGATAAGGTCTAGGTTCTGAAACCTGAAAACTGATGTTGGGAAGAGATGACGACCTAAGGCCATGGCGGCTCGATGTGCTCAGTGTGCGGCCAGGTGTCTGGGAGGGGCCAGGGGTTCCAGGCTCAGGCTGTGTCAGAAAGGGCCTTAGTGCCCTGGTCAGCCTATGTATTTGGGGTACAGCCAAGGTCGGTGCAGGTTGATCCTCATTTGGGATTACTGGGTAGCACCAGAGGACAATGTTTTTCTTCTGGAGGGCCGGCAGAGTGCTGCATTGTAGTTCTGGATTGCCAAACTGGAGGGCTTGTGGGCCAGTAGTCTGACGACAAAAGTCTGAGAACACAAGCTAGGCTTAGGTTTCTGGGTGAGGCCATGGCACGCACAATCTACAGACCTGAATCGAGATCTCGTGCATCTGAAGTCAGGGCGAGGATCAGACGATCGCTCAGGTTGGAGTTTCTGTCCCTGATGGCCCCTTCATGAATGGGCGGGGGCATCACGAGGCCATGGGAGTTTTCCCACGATGGGAGTTGTGAGAAGCTCCAAACTGCAGAGAGTCTTCTGCAGGACAATTGAGACCTGTTTTTGGCTCCAGGCCAATGATTCTGAGCAGGGTTCTAAGGATGGATGGCTGGGTAGCCCACCTCGCATTCCAATTGTCTCCTAGCAACAAGACAGGTTAGATCTCCTGGATCTGTGGGGAGCAACCGAGGACGCTGAGTTGAAATGGACACCCCTGGGGATGGGTCCTAACGTGCTTTTGTGTCTATGGAGACCTTGGAATGAAGCGGTGGCACTGGGGCCCTAAAGGGTTCTCCTAAACAGAGGCTTTGACACAGCTCCAACGTGCAAGTTTCCCATGTGTAGATGAGATGTTTTCTGATGGGTGAGTCAAGAAACAGCTATATGCTGCTTTTGAAATCCAGGCCTCTGAGGAGAGATGCCTGGAAACCAAAGCAATGGATCTGATTAGTGCCTAGGGGCCTGTTCTTTCCTTTTTACCTCTGGGGACATCTGTCTATGGGTCTGAGTGCAGGTAGGTGCTCAGTTGGGCTCAGATTGCCCCTGTTGTTCCTGGGAAGCCACCACTATTGAGATGGATCAGGGACTTTGGAGGTTTATCCTATTAGAAGGGTTGTGGCCATTGGAATGGGCACACACAATTCCCTTGGAGAGGGCAAGTACAGTCCTCAGGTTTGGCTCCAGGGGCCTGAGCCTGTAGGGTGTGTAGGCCAGGGCTGTTTGGACAGTTGTCTGAAAACACAAACTCGGCTTATGTTTCGAGTCATAGGTATGGCAGGACTGATCTACAGACCATGAGGAGAACTCTTCGGGATTTGAAAGAAGGGCGAGTGTGAGGCTCCTGCTCAAGTTTTTTCTCTGGATATCGTGTCACTCACGGTCGTGGAATTTCTGGGTGACTTCATGGGAAATGGACGAGTCTTACTCTCTGGTGGTTTGGCCCCGTCCAAAGAGTTTGGGGTCATTCTGTGGGCTGGAAGAAGTCCGTTTTTTTTTTTTTTATTCTTGTTTTTTTCTTTTTTATCCTCAGGTGTCCCACCAAATGAGGGATTCCAGAGTAGAGCCCTGGGGAGGGGCGACTGGACCATCAGAAATTTGGTTAAAAATTGGGGCCTAGGGCATGTCAAGCCCATTATGACATCTAATGGTCCAGCAACTGAGAGGACTTACTAGAGGACAGGACTCATGCTGAGGGTCACAATGCGTGTGTATGCCCTCGTCGCACTCAAGAATGGGCGGGGCCTCAGGGTGAATGCTGGTTTCTCCTACACTGAACGTTGGACAACGTGTCAACCACAGGATTCTTGCCATGGGTAAGGAGGAGTTCTGATTTCTGCATCACACTCACCCCTGGGCAGTGATTGGAGATAAGGTCTCGGTTCTGAAGCCTGTAAACTGAGGTAGGGAAGAGATGATGACCTAAGGCCATGGCGGGTTTTATGTGCTCAGTGTGCAGTCAGCTTTCTGGGTGTTGGTCAGGAGGTCCGGGCTCAGGTTGTGTTCGAAAGTGCATTAGTGCCCAGGTTAGAGTATATAATTTGGGTAAAGTCGAGTGCTGTGTAGGTTTACCCTCATTTAAGGTGCCTGGGCAGCTCATGAGGCAATAATTTTTTTTCTAGAGGGCAGGCAGAGTGCTGCATTGTGGGTCCTGAATTGCTAAACTTGAGGGCTTCGGGGCCAGGAGTGTGAGGACGGAAGTCTGAGAAGACAAGCTAGACTTGGGTTTCAGGGCGAGGGCACGGCAGGTACCCCCTGCAGATCTGAACCAATATCTCATGCATCTGAAGTCAGGGCGAGGATCAGACGTTGGCTCAGGTTGGAGTTTCTGAGCATGACGGCCGCTTCATGAAGTGAGCGGAATCTCGAGGCCATTGAGGTTTTCCCACGTTGGGAGTTGTGGGATGCCCCCTTCATGGATTCCTTCTGCGGGACAATTGAGACCTGTTGGACAGCTCCAGGACATCCCATATGGAATGACTCCAGAGCACCGTTCGCGGATGGATGCCTGGGAAGCCCGCCTCACATTCCAATTGTCTCCTAGCAACAAGACAGTTTAGATCTGATGGCTCTGCGGGAGCAACCGGGGTGGCTGAGTTGAAATGGACTTTCCTGAGGATGGGTCCTAATGCGTTTTTGTGTCCATGAGGGCTTTGGAATGGGGCGGTGGCACCAGGACCCTGAAGTACTCTCCTAAGCTTTGGACATGGCTCCCATGCACAGGTTTCCTTGTGGAGACGAGATGAGTTCTGATGGATGCCTCAGGAAAACCCCTATGCTCGTATTGGAATCAGGCTTTTGAGGACACATGCCTGTAACCCAAAGCAATGGATCCTATTATGGCCTAGGGTCCTGTCTGGTTCAATCTTCTTCTCTGGGGACATCCATCTATGGTATGAGTGGAGGTCGATTATCAGCTGGTGTCAGACAGCCCTTGTTTGTTCCGGGCGACCTACACTATTGGGATGGCCTCAGGGACTTTGGAGGTTTCTCCTAATTTGTACGATTTTGGACCATTGAATGGGCAGAATTCCCATGGATTGGTAGGCACAGTCCTAATGTGTGGCTCCAGGGGCCCAGCCTGGAGGGTGTGTGGCCCAAGACTTTGAGGACAGAAGTCTGAAAACACAAACTCAGCTTAGGTTTGGGGACGTAGGTATGGCAGGCCCGATCTACAAACCATGAGAAGAACTCTTCAGGATATGAAGAAAGTGCGAGTCTGAGGCTCTTGCTCAGGCTTTTGTCTCTGGATTTTGTATCAGAGATGGCCGTGGAAATTCGGGGACGCCTCATGGGCCATGGAAGAATCTTCCTCACTGAGGATTTGGCCCGATTCCCAATTGCTTTTCGTCAATCTGTGGGATGGGAGGACTCATTTCAGTTTTGTTACCTCAGGTGTCCCACCAAAAGAGGAATTCCAAAGCCAAGCTGTGGGGAAGAATGAAGAAACAACCCGAACTATGGTTAAAAATTGGGGCCTAGGGGCAGGGCAAGCCCAATATGATATCTCTTCATCCAGCCACTGGGTGGCCTTACTTGAGGACTGGGCTCAGCCTGAGCGTCACAATGTGTGTTTGTGACCAATGTGGCCCGCGAGCATGGGCGGGGCCTCATGGGCCACACTGGTTTCAACTACACTGAACGTTGGACAACATGCCAACCACAAGGTTTCTTGCCATGGGGAAGGAGTTCTGATTTCTGCATCACCTTCAACCCTGGGCAGTGATTGGAGATAAGGTCTAGGTTCTGAAACCTGAAAACTGATGTTGGGAAGAGATGACGACCTAAGGCCATGGCGGCTCGATGTGCTCAGTGTGCGGCCAGGTGTCTGGGAGGGGCCAGGGGTTCCAGGCTCAGGCTGTGTCAGAAAGGGCCTTAGTGCCCTGGTCAGCCTATGTATTTGGGGTACAGCCAAGGTCGGTGCAGGTTGATCCTCATTTGGGATTACTGGGTAGCACCAGAGGACAATGTTTTTCTTCTGGAGGGCCGGCAGAGTGCTGCATTGTAGTTCTGGATTGCCAAACTGGAGGGCTTGTGGGCCAGTAGTCTGACGACAAAAGTCTGAGAACACAAGCTAGGCTTAGGTTTCTGGGTGAGGCCATGGCACGCACAATCTACAGACCTGAATCGAGATCTCGTGCATCTGAAGTCAGGGCGAGGATCAGACGATCGCTCAGGTTGGAGTTTCTGTCCCTGATGGCCCCTTCATGAATGGGCGGGGGCATCACGAGGCCATGGGAGTTTTCCCACGATGGGAGTTGTGAGAAGCTCCAAACTGCAGAGAGTCTTCTGCAGGACAATTGAGACCTGTTTTTGGCTCCAGGCCAATGATTCTGAGCAGGGTTCTAAGGATGGATGGCTGGGTAGCCCACCTCGCATTCCAATTGTCTCCTAGCAACAAGACAGGTTAGATCTCCTGGATCTGTGGGGAGCAACCGAGGACGCTGAGTTGAAATGGACACCCCTGGGGATGGGTCCTAACGTGCTTTTGTGTCTATGGAGACCTTGGAATGAAGCGGTGGCACTGGGGCCCTAAAGGGTTCTCCTAAACAGAGGCTTTGACACAGCTCCAACGTGCAAGTTTCCCATGTGTAGATGAGATGTTTTCTGATGGGTGAGTCAAGAAACAGCTATATGCTGCTTTTGAAATCCAGGCCTCTGAGGAGAGATGCCTGGAAACCAAAGCAATGGATCTAATTAGTGCCTAGGGGCCTGTTCTTTCCTTTTTACCTCTGGGGACATCTGTCTATGGGTCTGAGTGCAGGTAGGTGCTCAGTTGGGCTCAGATTGCCCCTGTTGTTCCTGGGAAGCCACCACTATTGAGATGGATCAGGGACTTTGGAGGTTTATCCTATTAGAAGGGTTGTGGCCATTGGAATGGGCACACACAATTCCCTTGGAGAGGGCAAGTACAGTCCTCAGGTTTGGCTCCAGGGGCCTGAGCCTGTAGGGTGTGTAGGCCAGGGCTGTTTGGACAGTTGTCTGAAAACACAAACTCGGCTTATGTTTCGAGTCATAGGTATGGCAGGACTGATCTACAGACCATGAGGAGAACTCTTCGGGATTTGAAAGAAGGGCGAGTGTGAGGCTCCTGCTCAAGTTTTTTCTCTGGATATCGTGTCACTCACGGTCGTGGAATTTCTGGGTGACTTCATGGGAAATGGACGAGTCTTACTCTCTGGTGGTTTGGCCCTGTCCAAAGAGTTTGGGGTCATTCTGTGGGCTGGAAGAAGTCCGTTTTTTTTTTTTTATTCTTGTTTTTTTCTTTTTTATCCTCAGGTGTCCCACCAAATGAGGGATTCCAGAGTAGAGCCCTGGGGAGGGGCGACTGGACCATCAGAAATTTGGTTAAAAATTGGGGCCTAGGGCATGTCAAGCCCATTATGACATCTAATGGTCCAGCAACTGAGAGGACTTACTAGAGGACAGGACTCATGCTGAGGGTCACAATGCGTGTGTATGCCCTCGTCGCACTCAAGAATGGGCGGGGCCTCAGGGTGAATGCTGGTTTCTCCTACACTGAACGTTGGACAACGTGTCAACCACAGGATTCTTGCCATGGGTAAGGAGGAGTTCTGATTTCTGCATCACACTCACCCCTGGGCAGTGATTGGAGATAAGGTCTCGGTTCTGAAGCCTGTAAACTGAGGTAGGGAAGAGATGATGACCTAAGGCCATGGCGGGTTTTATGTGCTCAGTGTGCAGTCAGCTTTCTGGGTGTTGGTCAGGAGGTCCGGGCTCAGGTTGTGTTCGAAAGTGCATTAGTGCCCAGGTTAGAGTATATAATTTGGGTAAAGTCGAGTGCTGTGTAGGTTTACCCTCATTTAAGGTGCCTGGGCAGCTCATGAGGCAATAATTTTTTTTCTAGAGGGCAGGCAGAGTGCTGCATTGTGGGTCCTGAATTGCTAAACTTGAGGGCTTCGGGGCCAGGAGTGTGAGGACGGATGTCTGAGAAGACAAGCTAGACTTGGGTTTCAGGGCGAGGGCACGGCAGGTACCCCCTGCAGATCTGAACCAATATCTCATGCATCTGAAGTCAGGGCGAGGATCAGACGTTGGCTCAGGTTGGAGTTTCTGAGCATGACGGCCGCTTCATGAAGTGAGCGGAATCTCGAGGCCATTGAGGTTTTCCCACGTTGGGAGTTGTGGGATGCCCCCTTCATGGATTCCTTCTGCGGGACAATTGAGACCTGTTGGACAGCTCCAGGACATCCCATATGGAATGACTCCAGAGCACCGTTCGCGGATGGATGCCTGGGAAGCCCGCCTCGCATTCCAATTGTCTCCTAGCAACAAGACAGTTTAGATCTGATGGCTCTGCCGGAGCAACCGGGGTGGCTGAGTTGAAATGGACTTTCCTGAGGATGGGTCCTAATGTGTTTTTGTGTCCATGAGGGCCTTGGAATGGGGCGGTGGCACCGGGACCCTGAAGTACTCTCCTAAGCTTTGGACATGGCTCCCATGCACAGGTTTCCTTGTGGAGACGAGATGAGTTCTGATGGATGCCTCAGGAAAACCCCTATGCTCGTATTGGAATCAGGCTTTTGAGGACACATGCCTGTAACCCAAAGCAATGGATCCTATTATGGCCTAGGGTCCTGTCTGGTTCAATCTTCTTCTCTGGGGACATCCATCTATGGTATGAGTGGAGGTCGATTATCAGCTGGTGTCAGACAGCCCTTGTTTGTTCCGGGCGACCTACACTATTGGGATGGCCTCAGGGACTTTGGAGGTTTCTCCTAATTTGTACGATTTTGGACCATGGAATGGGCAGAATTCCCATGGATTGGTAGGCACAGTCCTAATGTGTGGCTCCAGGGGCCCAGCCTGGAGGGTGTGTGGCCCAAGACTTTGAGGACAGAAGTCTGAAAACACAAACTCAGCTTAGGTTTGGGGACGTAGGTATGGCAGGCCCGATCTACAAACCATGAGAAGAACTCTTCAGGATATGAAGAAAGTGCGAGTCTGAGGCTTTTGCTCAGGCTTTTGTCTCTGGATTTTGTATCAGAGATGGCCGTGGAAATTCGGGGACGCCTCATGGGCCATGGAAGAATCTTCCTCACTGAGGATTTGGCCCGATTCCCAATTGCTTTTCGTCAATCTGTGGGATGGGAGGACTCATTTCAGTTTTGTTACCTCAGGTGTCCCACCAAAAGAGGAATTCCAAAGCCAAGCTGTGGGGAAGAATGAAGAAACAACCCGAACTATGGTTAAAAATTGGGGCCTAGGGGCATGGCAAGCCCAATATGATATCTCTTCATCCAGCCACTGGGTGGCCTTACTTGAGGACTGGGCTCAGCCTGAGCATCACAATGTGTGTTTGTGACCAATGTGGCCCGCGAGCATGGGCGGGGCCTCATGGGCCACACTGGTTTCAACTACACTGAACGTTGGACAACATGCCAACCACAAGGTTTCTTGCCATGGGGAAGGAGTTCTGATTTCTGCATCACCTTCA
Source organism: Mustela nivalis (assembly GCF_964662115.1). NCBI lineage: Eukaryota > Metazoa > Chordata > Mammalia > Carnivora > Mustelidae > Mustela > Mustela nivalis. The sequence goes on from NW_028135104.1 coordinate 14,458, forward strand.
ACCCTGGGCAGTGATTGGAGATAAGGTCTAGGTTCTGAAACCTGAAAACTGATGTTGGGAAGAGATGACGACCTAAGGCCATGGCGGCTCGATGTGCTCAGTGTGCGGCCAGGTGTCTGGGAGGGGCCAGGGGTTCCAGGCTCAGGCTGTGTCAGAAAGGGCCTTAGTGCCCTGGTCAGCCTATGTATTTGGGGTACAGCCAAGGTCGGTGCAGGTTGATCCTCATTTGGGATTACTGGGTAGCACCAGAGGACAATGTTTTTCTTCTGGAGGGCCGGCAGAGTGCTGCATTGTAGTTCTGGATTGCCAAACTGGAGGGCTTGTGGGCCAGTAGTCTGACGACAAAAGTCTGAGAACACAAGCTAGGCTTAGGTTTCTGGGTGAGGCCATGGCACGCACAATCTACAGACCTGAATCGAGATCTCGTGCATCTGAGGTCAGGGCGAGGATCAGACGATCGCTCAGGTTGGAGTTTCTGTCCCTGATGGCCCCTTCATGAATGGGCGGGGGCATCACGAGGCCATGGGGGTTTTCCCACGATGGGAGTTGTGAGAAGCTCTAAACTGCAGAGAGTCTTCTGCAGGACAATTGAGACCTGTTGTTTGGCTCCAGGCCAATGATTCTGAGCAGGGTTCTAAGGATGGATGGCTGGGTAGCCCACCTCGCATTCCAATTGTCTCCTAGCAACAAGACAGGTTAGATCTCCTGGATCTGTGGGGAGCAACCGAGGAGGCTGAGTTGAAATGGACACCCCTGGGGATGGGTCCTAACGTGCTTTTGTGTCTATGGAGACCTTGGAATGAAGCGGTGGCACTGGGGCCCTAAAGGGTTCTCCTAAACAGAGGCTTTGACACAGCTCCAACGTGCAAGTTTCCCATGTGTAGATGAGATGTTTTCTGATGGGTGAGTCAAGAAACAGCTATATGCTGCTTTTGAAATCCAGGCCTCTGAGGAGAGATGCCTGGAAACCAAAGCAGTGGATCTAATTAGTGCCTAGGGGCCTGTTCTTTCCTTTTTACCTCTGGGGACATCTGTCTATGGGTCTGAGTGCAGGTAGGTGCTCAGTTGGGCTCAGAATGCCCCTGTTGTTCCTGGGAAGCCACCACTATTGAGATGGATCAGGGACTTTGGAGGTTTATCCTATTAGAAGTGTTGTGGCCATTGGAATGGGCACACACAATTCCCTTGGAGAGGGCAAGTACAGTCCTCAGGTTTGGCTCCAGGGGCCTGAGCCTGTAGGGTGTGTAGGCCAGGGCTGTTTGGACAGTTGTCTGAAAACACAAACTCGGCTTATGTTTCGAGTCATAGGTATGGCAGTACTGATCTACAGACCAGGAGGAGAACTCTTCGGGATTTGAAAGAAGGGCGAGTGTGAGGCTCCTGCTCAAGTTTTTGTCTCTGGATATCGTGTCACTCACGGTCGTGGAATTTCTGGGTGACTTCATGGGAAATGGACGAGTCTTACTCTCTGGTGGTTTGGCCCCGTCCAAAGAGTTTGGGGTAATTCTGTGGGCTGGAAGAAGTCCGTTTTTTTTTTGTTTGTTTTATCCTTGTTTTTTTCTTTTTTATCCTCAGGTGTCCCACCAAATGAGCAATTCCAGAGTAGAGCCCTGGGGAGGGGCGACAGGACCATCAGAAATTTGGTTAAAAATTGGGGCCTAGGGACATGTCAAGCCCATTATGACATCTAATGGTCCAGCAACTGAGAGGACTTACTAGAGGACAGGACTCATGCTGAGGGTCACAATGCGTGTGTATGCCCTTGTCGCACTCAAGAATGGGCGGGGCCTCAGGGTGAATGCTGGTTTCTCCTACACTGAACTTTGGACAACGTGCCAACCACAGGGTTCTTGCCATGGGTAAGGAGGAGTTCCGATTTCTGCATCACACTCACCCCTGGGAAGTGATTGGAGATAAGGTCTCGGTTCTGAAGCCTGAAAACTGAGGTAGGGAAGAGATGATGACCTAAGGCCATGGCGGGTTTTATGTGCTCAGTGTGCGGTCAGCTTTCTGGGTGTTGGTCAGGAGGTCCGGGCTCAGGTTGTGTTCGACAGTGCATTAGTGCCCTGGTTAGACTATATAATTTGGGTAAAGTCGAGTTCTGTGTAGGTTTACCCTCATTTAAGGTGCCTGGGCAGCTCATGAGGCAATAATTTTTTTTCAGAGGGCAGGCAGAGTGCTGCATTGTGGGTCCGAAATTGCCAAACTTGAGGGCTTCGGGGCCAGGAGTGTGAGGACGGAAGTCTGAGAAGACAAGCTAGATGGGTTTCAGGGCGAGGGCACGGCAGGTACCCCCTGCAGATCTGAACCAATATCTCATGCATCTGAAGTCAGGGCGAGGATCAGACGTTGGCTCAGGTTGGAGTTTCTGAGCATGACGGCCGCTTCATGAAGGGAGCGGAATCTCGATGCCATTGAGGATTTCCCACGTTGGGAGTTGTGGGATGCCCCCTTCATGGATTCCTTCTGCGGGACAATTGAGACCTGTTGGACAGCTCCAGGACATCCCATATGGAATGACTCCAGAGCAGCGTTCGCGGATGGAAGCCTGGGAAGCCCGCCTCGCATTCCAATTGTCTCCTAGCAACAATACAGTTTAGATCTGATGGCTCTGCGAGAGCAACCGGGGTGACTGAGTTGAAATGGACTTTCCTGAGGATGGGTCCTAATGCGTTTTTCTGTCCATGAGGGCCTTGGAATGGGGCGGTGGCACCGGGACCCTGAAGTACTCTCCTAAGCTTTGGACATGGCTCCCATGCACAGGTTTCCTTGTGGAGAAGAGATGAGTTCTGATGGGTGCCTCAGGAAAACCCCTATGCTCATATTGGAATCAGGCTTTTGAGGACACATGCCTGTAAACCAAAGCAATGGATCCTATTATGGCCTAGGGTCCTGTCTGGTTCAATCTTCTTCTCTGGGGACATCCATCTATGGTATGAGTGGAGGTCGATTATCAGCTGGTGTCAGACAGCCCTTGTTTGTTCCGGGCGACCTACACTATTGGGATGGCCTCAGGGACTTTGGAGGTTTCTCCTAATTTGTACGATTTTGGACCATGGAATGGGCAGAATTCCCATGGATTGGTAGGCACAGTCCTAATATGTGGCTCCAGGGGCCCAGCCTGGAGGGTGTGTGGCCCAAGACTTTGAGGACAGAAGTCTGAAAACACAAACTCAGCTTAGGTTTGGGGACGTAGGTATGGCAGGCCCGATCGACAAACCATGAGAAGAACTCTTCAGGATATGAAGAAAGTGCGAGTCTGAGGCTCTTGCTCAGGCTTTTGTCTCTGGATTTTGTATCAGCGATGGCCGTGGAATGTCGGGGACGCCTCATGGGCCATGGACGAATCTTCCTCTCTGAGGATTTGGCCCGATTCCCAATGCTTTTCGTCAATCTGTGGGATGGGAGGACTCATTTCAGTTTTGTTACCTCAGGTGTCCCACCAAAAGAGGAATTCCAAAGCCAAGCCGTGGGGAAGACTGAAGGGACAACCCGAACTATGGTTAAAAATTGGGGCCTAGGGGCATGGCAAGCCCAATATGATATCTCTTCATCCAGCCACTGAGTGGCCTTACTTGAGGACTGGGCTCAGCCTGAGCGTCACAATGTGTGTTTGTGACCAATGTGGCCCGCGAGCATGGGCGGGGCCTCATGGGCCACACTGGTTTCAACTACACTGAACGTTGGACAACATGCCAACCACAAGGTTTCTTGCCATGGGGAAGGAGTTCTGATTTCTGCATCACCTTCATCCCTGGGCAGTGATTGGAGATAAGGTCTAGGTTCTGAAACCTGAAAACTGATGTTGGGAAGAGATGACGACCTAAGGCCATGGCGGCTCGATGTGCTCAGTGTGCGGCCAGGTGTCTGGGAGGGGCCAGGCGTTCCAGGCTCAGGCTGTGTCAGAAAGGGCCTTAGTGCCCTGGTCAGCCTATGTATTTGGGGTAGAGCCAAGGTCGGTGCAGGTTGATCCTCATTTGGGATTACTGGGTAGCACCAGAGGACAATGTTTTTCTTCTGGAGGGCCGGCAGAGTGCTGCATTGTAGTTCTGGATTGCCAAACTGGAGGGCTTGTGGGCCAGTAATCTGACGACAAAAGTCTGAGAACACAAGCTAGGCTTAGGTTTCTGGGTGAGGCCATGGCACGCACAATCTACAGACCTGAATCGAGATCTCGTGCATCTGAAGTCAGGGCGAGGATCAGAGGATCGCTCAAGTTGGAGTTTCTGTCCCTGATGGCCCCTTCATGAATGGGCGGGGACATCACGAGGCCATGGGGGTTTTCCCACGATGGGAGTTGTGAGAAGCTCCAAACTGCAGAGAGTCTTCTGCAGGACAATTGCGACCTGTTTTTGGCTCCAGGCCAATGATTCTGAGCAGGGTTCTAAGGATGGATGGCTGGGTATCCCACCTCGCATTCCAATTGTCTCCTAGCAACAAGACAGGTTAGATCTCCTGGATCTGTGGGGAGCAACCGAGGAGGCTGAGTTGAAATGGACACCCCTGGGGATGGGTCCTAACGTGCTTTTGTGTCTATGGAGACCTTGGAATGAAGCGGAGGCACTGGGGCCCTAAATGGTTCTCCTAAACAGAGGCTTTGACACAGCCCCAACGTGCAAGTTTCCCATGTGTAGATGAGATGTTTTCTGATGTGTGGGTCAAGAAACAGCTATATGCTGCTTTTGAAATCCAGGCCTCTGAGGAGAGATGCCTGAAAACCAAAGCAATGGATCTGATTAGTGCCTAGGGGCCTGTTCTTTCCTTTTTATCTCTGGGGACATCTGTCTATGGGTCTGAGTGCAGGTAGGTGCTCAGTTGGGCTCAGATTGCCCCTGTTTTTCCTGGGAAGTCACCACTATTGAGTTGAATCAGGGACTTTGGAGGTTTATCCTATTAGAAGGGTTGTGGCCATTGGAATGGGCACACACAATTCCCTTGGAGAGGGCAAGTACAGTCCTCAGGTTTGGCTCCAGGGGCCTGATCCTGTAGGTTGTGTAGGCCTGGGCTGTTTGGACAGTTGTCTGAAAACACACACCCTCCAGGCTAGGGCCCCTGGAACCACACCTCAGGATTGTTCCTGCCCTCTCAAAGGGAATTCTTCATATTCCATTGGCCACAACCATATAAATCAGGAGAAATCTCCAATGTCCCTGGGACCATCCCAATATTGTAGGCCGCTTGGAACAAACAGGGGTGATCTGACACTAGCTGAGCAACTATCTCCACACCAACTTGGAGACAGATGTCCCCAGAGAAGAACATTGAACTGGACAGGCCCCTAGGCCCTAATCAGATCCATTGCTTTGGTTTCCAGGCATCTCTTCTCAGAGGCCTGGTTTCCAATACCAGCCTATGGGGTTTCCAGAGGCCCCTTCAGAGCAAGTCTTTTCTGCACATTGGAAACTTGCTCGTGGAGCTATGTCAGAACCTCAGAGGCCTGGTTTTCAATACCACCATATGGGGGTTTCCTGAGTCATCAGTCAGAACAAATGTCTTCTCCACATGGGAAACGTGCTCTTTCAAGCTGTGTCAAAACCTCCGGCTAGGAAAATCCTTCAGGGCCCCGGTGCCACCACCTCATTCCAAGGTCTCCATGGACACAATCCCACATTAGGACCCATCTGCAGGAGAGTCTATTTCAACTCAGTGCCCTTGGGTGCTCCCCTAGAGCCAGCAGATCGAACCTATCTTGTCACTAGGAGACAATTGGAATGTGAGGCGGGCTGGCTAGGCATCCATCTGTAGAAAACTACTCTGAAGTAATTCCATATGGGACGTCCTGGAGCCATCCAACAGGTCACAGCTGTCCTGCAGAAGGAATCCTTGCGCTTTGGAGCACCTCACCACTCCCATCATGGGAAAAGCTCTGTGGCCTCGTGGTGCACCGTCCCCTTCATGAAAGAGCCATCTTGGACAGAAACTCCAACCTGAGCCAACGTCTAATCCTCGCCCTGACTTCAGATGCACGAAATCTTGATTCAACTCTGCAGAGTGTGCCTGCTGAAACCCCGCCCCGAAGCAAAACCTAGCTATTGTTCTCAGACTTCGTCCTCACACTCCGAGCCCACCAGCCCTCCAGTTAGGGAATTCTGGAGAGACACAATGCAGCACTCTGACTGCCCTCCAGAAGAGAAACGTTGTCCTATGGGGCTAACCAGAAACACCAAATGAGGATCAACCTGCATGCCACTTGCCTCTACCCCAATTATAAAGTTTCGCTTGGGCGTTAATGCCCTGTCTTGCACAGCCTGAGGTCTGAATTCCCAACCGACACCCAGACAGCTGGCTGTACACTGAGCACATCAGACCCGCCATGGCTTTAGGTCATCATCTCTTCCCAACCTTGGTTTTCAGGCTTCAGAACCTAGACCTTATATATACTCACTACCCAGGGGTGAACGTGATGCAGAAATGAAACTCCTTCTTCCTCAAGGCAAGAAACCTTGTGGTTGGCATGTTTTCCAACGTTCAGTGTAGGAGAATCCAGTGTAGCCCATGAGTCCCCGCCCATGCTTGAGAACCGCAATGGGCACAAACACATTGGGACCCTCAGTGTGAGCCCTGTCCTCAAGTAAAGCCTCTCAGGGTCTGGACCAAGAACCCGCATTGCCATCCCTAGTCCCCCAATATTGATGAGAGGTTGAGAGTTCTAGTCACCCCTATTCAGGTCTCTGCTCTGGAACCCCTGAGGAAAAAAATATCGAAGGGTCTCCTCCATCCCCTGAATGAGCCCCAAAACTTGGGATCTGACCAAATCTTAAAAGAGAAAGAATCATCCATGGCCAAAGAGGCCATCCCGTCATTCCATGGCCACCATTGACACAAAATCTAGAGACAAAATCCTGGATATATGCCTCACACTTGCCCTTTGTTCATAGCCTGAAAAATTCTCCTCGCGGTCTATAGATCAGCCCTGTCATACCTACGTCCCCAAACCTAAGCTGAGTTTGGGTTTTCAGATTTCTGTCCCCACTGTCCTGGCCCACACACCCTCCAGGCTGGGGCCCCTGGAGCCATGCCTCAGGACTGTGCCTGCCTTCTCCAAGCAAATTCTGCCCATTCCATTGGCCACAACCCTAAAGATTAGGAGAACACTCCAACGTCCCTGAGGCCATCCCAATAGTGTTGGCCACTCAGGGCAAACAGGGTGATCTGTCCCAAGATGAGCAACTACCTCAACTCAGACCCATAGACAGATAACCCCAGAGAAGAAGATTGAACCGGACAGGCACCTAGGACCTAATCAGATCCATTGCTTTTGATTCCAGGCATCTCTCCTCAGAGGCCTGGTTTCCAATACCAGCATATGTGTTCTTCTGGAGGTACCAGTCTGAACAAATCTCATTTCCACATGGGAAACATGCATTTTGGAGCTGTGTCACAACCTCCAGTTAAGGGAAACCTTCAGGTCCCAGCAGCCAACACCCCATTCCAAGGTCTCCATGGACACAAACCCACATTATGACCCATCCGCAGGCGAGTCCATTTCAACACATCCCCTTTGGTTGCTCCCCAAAAGAAGCAGATCGAACCTGCCTTGTCACTAGGAGACAATAGGAATGTGAGGCGGGCACTCCAGGAATCCATCCTTAGAACCCTGCACTGCCGTGGTTCCGCATGGGACATCCTGGAGCAATCTGACCGGTCTCGACTGTCCCGTAGAAGGAATCCTTGCCGATTGGAGCAACATACAATGCCAATCGTGGGAAAGTCTCCATAGCCCCATGATGCCCCCCACCATCATGAAGGGGCCATCCTGAACAGAAACTTCAACCTGATCCTACGTCTGATCCTCGCCCTGACTTCAGATGCATGAGATTTAGATTTAGCTCTACAGAGTGTGCCTGCCATGATCTTAACCCAAAACCTAAGCCTAGCTTGTGTTCTCACACTTCCTTCCTCACAATTCTGGCCCACAAGCCCTCCAGTGTGAGAATTCCGTCGCCACAATGCAGCACTCTTTCTTCCCTCCAGAAGAAAAACGTTGCCCCTGGGGCTACCCAGAAACGCCAAATGAGGATCAACCTGCATGCCACTCAACTTTACTCCAATTATACAGTCTAAGCTTGGCACTAATGCCCTGTCTGACACAGCCTGAGCCTGGACCTCCTGGATGACACCCAGAAAGGTGGTGTCACACCTAAGGACTGTGCCAGTGCTCTCCAAGGGAACTCTGCCCGTTTCATTTGCCACAACCTTACAGATTAGGAGAAACCTCCAATTCCCAAGACCAGTCCAATAGTGTTGGCCTCCCCCAACAAACATGGGTGATCTGACACAAGCTGAGCAGTGACCTCCATTCTGAATCTTAGACAGAGACACTCAGAGGAGAATATTGAAAAGGACAGGCCCCTAGACCGTAATCAGATCCATTGCTTTGGATTCCAGGCATTGTTCCCCAGATGCTTGGTTTCCAATACCAGGTTGAGGGGGATTCAGAACAAATCTCGTCTCTACATGGGAAACTTGCTCTTTGGAGCTGCATCAAAACCTCAGGTTAGGAGAATTCTTCAGGGCAACAGAGCCACTGCCCCATTCCAAGGGATCCATGGACACAAATCCACATCGACTGATCCTCATGAGATTCCATTTCAATTCAGGGCCCTCGGTTGTTCCCCCAGTGACAGCAGATCAAATCCTCCTTTTCACTAGGACACAACTGGAATGCAAGTTGGACTGCCCAGGCATCCATCATTAGAACTGTGCTTTGGAGCATTTCTTATGGGACGTCCTTAATCCATCCAAAAGGTCGTGACTGTCCCGCTGACGGAATCCTTGTGGTTTGGAGCATCACACACTCACAAAGTTGGAAATCTTCCATGGTTTCCTGATGCCCCCCCACCTTCATGAAGGGGACATCATGTACAGAAACTCCAACCTAAGCCAACATCTGATCCTCGCCCTGACTTCAGATGCACGAGATCTCATTTCAGGTCTGTAGAGTGTGCCTGCCATGTCACCGCTGCGAATTCTAAGCTGAACTTGTGTTCTCAGACTTCTGTCCAAAAACACCTGGCCCACAAGCCCTGAAGTTGGCAATTCTGGAGCCAGAATGCAGCACTCTGCCTGCCCTCCAGAAGAAAATCTTTGCCCTATGGGGCCAACCAGAAACCCCAAATGAGGACCAACCTTCACATCACTCGACTGTACCCCAATTATACAGTCTAGCCTGGGGACTAATGCCCTGCCTGACACAGCCTGAGCCCAGACCTCATGATGGACACAGACATCTGGCCGCACACTAAGTGCATCGGACCCACCATGGCCTTAGGTTGTCATCTCTTACCAACCTCTGTTTTCAGGCTTCAGAATCTAGACCTTATCTCTACTCACTGCCATGCCGTGTACGTGATGCAGAAATCAGAACTCCTCCTTCCCCATGACCAGAAACCCTGTGGTTGGCATGTTGTCCAACGTGCAATGTAGGAGAAACCAGCATGGCCCATGAGGCCTCAGACATGCTTGAGGGCTGTGATGGGCACAAACACACATTAGGATCCTAAGTATGATCCCTGGCCTCAATAAAGCCTCTCCGGGGCTGGACCAAGAGCCCACATATGGAGATTACCATGCCCCTACTCCCCAAGCCTTAACCAGTTCTTGAGAAGTCTAGTCACCCCTACTCAGATCTCTTCTCTAGAATCCCTCCTTGGTGGGACACATGAGGTTAAAAAAAAAATAGTAAAAGGACTCCTACCGTCCAAAGCATGACCGCAAACACTTGGAATTGGGCCAAATTCACAGAGAGAAATACTCGTCCATGGCTGATGAGGCCATCCTGACATTCCACGGCCACCATTGACACAAAATCCGGAGACAAAAGCCTGAAAAAGCGCCACACACTCGCCCTTTGTTCAAAGCCTGAAAAATTCTCACGGTCTGTAGATCGGGCCTGCCATACCTATGTCCCCAAACCTAAGCCAAGTTTGTGTTTTCAGACTTCTGTCTCCATTGTCCTGGCCCACACACCCTCAAGGCTTGGCCCCATGGAGCCACACCTCAGGACTGTGCCTGCCCTCTCCATGGGAATTCTGCTCATTCCTTTGGCACAACCTGACAGATTAGGAGAAACATCCGAAGTCCCCGAGGCCACCCCAATATTGCAGGATGTCCGGGACAAACAGGGACCATCTGCCACAAGCTGAGCCACTACCTCCAATCAGACCTGTAGATAGATATCCATAGAAAAGAAGATTGAACAGGACAGGCACCTAGGCCCTAAACGGATCCATTGCTTTTGTTTTCACGTATCTCTCCTCAGAGGCCTGGATTCCTATACCAGCACATGGGGGTTTCTGGAGCTACCAATCAGAACAAATCGCATGCCACATGGGAATCATGCTATATGGAACTGTGTCAAAACCTCCAGTTAGGAGAAAATTTCACGTCACTGAAGCCACCGCCCCATTCCAATGTCTCAATGGACACAATCCCACATTATGACCCATCCTCAGGAGAGTCCATTTCAACTCAAACCTGGCGGTTGCTCACCCAGTGCCAGCAGATCAAACCTGCTTTGTCATTAGGAGACAATTGGAATGCGAGTTCGTTTCCCAGGTATCCGTTGTTAGAACTCTGCTCTGGAGAAATTCCTAATGGGGTGTCCTTGATCCATTCAACAGGTCTCAACTGTCCTGCAGAAGGAATCCTTGTGGTTTGCAGCATCACACACTCGCACCGTGGGAAAACCTCCATGGCCTCGTGATGCCTCCACCTTCAGGTAGAGGACATCATGGACAGAAACTCCCGTCTGATCCTCGCCCTGACTTCAGATGCATGAGATCTCAATTCAGCTCTGCAGAGTGTGCCTGCCTTTCCCTCGCTCCAAAACCTAAGCCAGCTCACGTTCTCAGACTTCCGTCCTCACACTCCTGGCACACAAGCCTTCCACTTTGGGAATTCTGGAGACAAAATGCAGCACTCTGCCTGCCCTCCAGAAGAGAGACTTTGCCCTAGGGGTCTACCCAGAAACATCAAATGAGGATCAACCTGCAATTCTCTAGACTGTACCCCAATTATACAGTCTAGCCTGGGCACTAATGCCCTGTCTGACACAGCCTGATCCCAGACCTCGTGACCGACACCCAGACACCTGGCCTCACACTGAACACATCGAACATGCCATGGCCTTAGGTCATCATCTCTTCCCAACCTTGGTCTTCAGGCTTCAGAACCTAGACATTATCTCCACTCACAACTAAGTGACGTACGTGATGCAGAAATCAGAACTTCACCTTCCCCATGACCAGAAACCTTGTGGTTGGCATGTTGCCAACGTTCAGTATATGAGAACCCAGCATGGCCCATGAGGCCTCAGACATGCTTGAGGGCTGCGATGGGCACAAACACACATTAGGACCCTAAGCATGAACCCTGGCCTCAAGTAAAGCCTCTCCGGGGCTGGACCAAGAGCCTGCATATGGGACTTGCCATGCCCCTACTCCCCCAATCCTAGCCAGAGCTTGAGAAGTCTAGTCAACCTTATTCAGAGCTCTTTTCTGGAATCCCTCTTTGGTGGGACACATAAGGTAAAAAAAAAAAAAAAAAAAAAAAAAAAAAAAAACAAGATAAAGAAAAAAAAAAGTAAGGACTCCTACCATCCAAAGAATGACCCCAAACACTTGGAATTTGGCCAAATCCACAGAGAGAAATACTCGTCCATGGTCGATGAGGCCAGCCTGACATTCCACGGCCACCATTGACACAAAATCCGGACACAAAAACCTGAAAAAGCGCCACACACTTGCCCTTTGTTCAGAGCCCCCAAAATTCTCAAGGTCTGTAGATCGGGCCTGCCATACCTATGTCCCCAAACCTAAGCCGAGTTTGTGTTTTCAGACTTCTGTCTCCATTGTCCTCACCCACACACCCTAAAGGCTGGGCCCCATGGAGCCACACCTCAGGACTGTGCCTGCTCTATCCAAGGGAATTCTGCTCATTCATTTGGCACAACCTGACAGATTAGGAGAATCATCCAAAATCTCTGAGGCTATCCCAATAGTGTAGAATGTCCTGGACATACAGGGACCCTCTGGCACAAGCTGAGCCACTACCTCCAATCAGAACCTTAGACAGATATCCATAGAAAAGAATATTGAACAAGACAGGCACCTAGGCCCTAATTGGATCCATTGCTTTTGTTTTCAGGCATCTCTCCTCAGAGGCCTGGATTCCAATACCAGCATAAGGGAGTTTCCAGAGCTACCTATCAGAAAAAATCTCGTCTCCACATGGGAATCTTGCTCTATGGAGCTGTGTCATAACCTCCAGTTAGGAGAAAACTTCAGGTCACTGGAGCCACTGCCCCATTTGAATATCTCCATGGACACAATCCCAAATTATGACCCATCCTCAGGAGAGTCCATTTCAACTAAACCCCCTCGGTTGCTACTCCAGAGCCAGCAGATTGAACCTGCCTTGTCGCTAGGAGACAATTGAAATGCCAGTTGGGCTCTTCAGGCATCCATCCTTAGAACCCTGCTCTTGCGTCGTTCCTTATGGGACATCCTTGAGCCATCCAACAGGTCTCGACTGTCCCACAGGAGTCCTTGTGCATGGACCACCTAACAACTCATATCATGGAAAGCTTCCAAGGTCACATGATGCCCCCAATCTTCATGAAGGCAGATCATGGAAACTCCAACCTGAGCCAACAGCTGATCTTCGCCTTGACTTCAGATGCACGAGATCTTGATTCAGCTCTTCAGAGTGTACCTGTTGTGCCCTCACCCCAAAACCTAAGCGTAGCTAGTGTTCTCCGACTTCCGTCCTCACTCTCCTGGACCACACGCCCTCTATTTTGGGATTTCCGATGACACAGTGCTGCACTCTGCCTGCCCTCTAGAAGAAAAATATTGCCCTATGGGTCTACCCAGAAACCTCAAATGAGGATAAACCTGCACGTCACTCAACTGTACACCAATTATATAGTCTAGCCTGTGCACTAATGCCCTGTCTGACAGAACCTGAGGCCTGAATTCCCAACCGACACCCAGACAGCTTGCAGTACACTGAGAACATCTGAACCACCATGGCCTTAGGTCGCCATCTCTATCCAACATCGGTTTTCAGGCTACAGAATCCTAGACCTTATCTCTACTCACTTCCCATGGGTGAACGTGATGCAGAAATCAGAACTTCTCCTTCCCTCTCGCCAGAATCGTGTGTTTGGCATCTTGTCCAACGTTCAGTGTAGGAACCCTGTAGGGCCTACAGGGGTAGTAGTAGGGCCCCTGAGGGTAGTGTAGGGTCCCTGAGGCCCTGCCTATGCTTAAGAGCTGCGGTGGGCTCAAACACACATTGGGACCCTCAGTTTGAGCCCTGTCCTCAAGTAAAGCCTCTCAGTGGCTGGACCATGAGCCTGCATATGGGGCCTGCCATGCCCCAAGTCACCCAATCTTAACCAGAGGTAGAGACATCTAGTCACCCCTACTCAGGGCTCTGCTCTGGAATCCCTCTTTGGTGGGACATTTGAGGTAAATAAACACAGAAAGGACTCCTCCCACTCACAGAATGACCCCAATCACTTGGGATTGGGCCATCCCAAGTGATTGGGGTCCAGAGAGAAAGACTCGTCCATGGCCCATGAGGCCAGCCCGACATTCCACGGCCACTATTGACACAAAATCCAGAGACATAAGCTTCAGCAAGCGTTCACACTCACCCTTAGGTCATAGCCCAAAAAATTCTCCTCATAGTCTGTAGATTGGGCCTGCCATACCTACGTCCCCAAACCTAAGCCGAGTTTGTGTTTTCAGACTTCTATCCTGACATCCCTGTCCCACACACCCTCCAGACTGAGGCCCCTGGAGCCACACCTCAGGACTGTGCCTGCCCTCTCCAAGGAAATTCTTCCCATTCCATTGGCCACAACCCTACAGATAAGGAGAAACCTCCAAAGTCCCAGAGGCCATTCCAATAGTGTAGGCCACCCAGGACAAAGAGGGGCGATCTCTCACAAGCTGAGCAACGACGTCAACTCACCCGTAGACAGATAACCCAAGAGAAGAAGATTAAACTGGACTGGCCCCTAGAATGTAATTGGTTCCATTGCTTTTTTTTCTAAGCATCTCTCCTCAGAGGCCTGTTTTCCAATACCAGCATATGGGGGATTCCAGAGATACCAATCAGAACAAATCTTGTCTTCACATGGGAAACTTATCCTTTGGAGCTCTGTAAAAGCCCCCAGTTAGAAGAAACCTTCAGGTAGCCGGAGCAACCGCCCTATTCCAAGGTCTCCATGGACACATACCCGCATTATGACCATTCGGCAGGAGAGTACATTTCAACTCAGCCCCGTCGATTACTCCCCCAGAGGCAGAATATCAAACCTGCCTTGTCGCTAGGAGACAACTGGAATGCAAAGCAGACTCTCTAGGCATCCATCCTTGGAATCCTGCTCTGGCGCCGTTCCATATGGGATGTCCTGGAGCCTTCCAACAGGTCTTGACTGTCCCACAGAAGGAATCCTTGCAGATTGGAGCATCTCACAACTCCTATCGTGGGAAAACCTACATGGCCTCATGAGATGCTCCCCTTTATAAAGGGGCCATCATGGACAGAAACTCCAACCTGAGCCAACTTCTGATGCATTGCTTTGGTTTCTAGGTATCTCTCCTCAGAGGCCTGGTTTCCAATATCAGAATATGGGGGTTTCCTAAGGAAACAATCAGAACAGATCTCATCTCCACATGGGAAACTTGCTCTTTGGAGCTGTGTCAATACCTCAGGTTAGGAGGATCCTTCAGGGCGCTGGCACCATGGCCCAATCCCAAGGTCTCCAAGGACACAAACTTACATTATGAACCATTCTCAGGAGAGTCCATTTCAAATCAGCCCCCTCGGCTGCTCACCCAGAGCCAGCAGATCAAACCTTCCTTGTCACTCGGAGACAGTTAGAATGGGAGGCGGGCTGCCCAGGCATCCATCCTTAGAACCCTGCTCTGGAGAACTTCTTTATGGGACGTCTTGAATCCAACCAACCTGTCTTGACTGTCTCGCAGAATGAATCCTTGTGGTTTGAAGCATCACACAATAACACTGTGAGAAAACCTCCATTTCCTCATGATGCACCAAACCTTCATAAATGGGCCATCATGGACAAAAACTCCATCCTAAGCCAAAGTCTGATCCTCGCCCTGAATTCAGAAGCATGAGATCTCGATTCAGCACTTGAGAGTGTGCCTGCTGGGCCCTCGCCTTGAAACCTAAGCCTATCTTGTGTTCTCAGACTTCCGTCCTCAGAATCCTGGCCAACCCCTCCAGTTTGGAAATTCTGGAGACACAATGCAGCACTCTGCCTGGCCTCCAGAAGAAAAATGTTGCCCTATAGGGCTAACCGGAAACGCCAAATGAGTAACAACCTGCATGCCACTCGACCATACCCCAATTATACAGTCTAGCCTGTGCACTAAAGCCCTGTCTGACACAGCCTGAGGGCAGACCTCCAGTCCAACACCCAGACAGCTGGCCGTACACAGAACATATCACACCCACAATGGCTTTAGGCCATCATCTCTACCCAACCTCAATTTTCACCTTCAGAACCTAGACCTTATCTACACTCACTGCTCAGGAGTGAACGTGATGCAAGAATCAGGACTTCTCCTTCACCATGGCAAGAAACCTTGTGGTTGGCATGTTGTCCATCGTTCATTGTAGGAGAAAGCAGCATGGACTATGAGGTCCCACCTATCCCTGAGGGCCACAATTTGCACAAACACATATTGTGACCCTCAGCGTGAGCCTTATTTTCTTGTGAAGCCTCTTAGTGACTGGAACAACAGCCCACATATGGGGCTTGCCAAGCCCCTAGTCACCCAATCTCAACCAGAGTTCGAGATGTCTAGTCACCCGACTCAGGGCTCTGCTCTGGAATCCCTCTTTGGTGGGACACCTGAGGTAAAAAAAAAAAAAAATACAGAAAGGACTTTTCCCATCCACAGAATGATCCCAACCCCTTGGGATCAGGCCAAATCACCAGAGAAAGAATTGTCCATGGCCCTTGAGGACACTCCGACATTCCACGGCCACCGTTGACACAAAATCCAGGGACAAAAGCCTGAGCAAGTGCCACATACTCGCCCTTTGTTCATAGCCCGGAAAATTCTCACGGTCTGTAGATCGAGCCTTCATACATACATCCCCAAACATAAGCTGAGTTTGTGTTTTCAAACTTCTGTCCCCACAGTCCTGGCCCACACACCATCCAAGCTGGGGCCCCTGGAGCCACACCTCAGGTGTGTGGCTTCCCTCTCCAGGGGAATTCTGCCATTTCTATTGGCCACAACCTTATAGATTAGGAGAAACCTCCAAACTCCCCGAGGCCATCTGAATAGTGTTGGCTGCCCAGGACAAACAGGGATGATCTTTCACAAGTTAGGAAACTACCTCCACTCAGACCCAGAGACAGATATACCCATAGAATAAGATTGAACTGGACAGGCACTTAGGCCCTAATCAGATCCATTGCTTTTGTTTCTAGGCATCTCTCCTCAGAGGCCTGGTTTCCAATACCAGCATAAGGGGATTACTGAGGCACTCATCAGAAAAATCTCGTCTCCACATAGGAAATGTACTCTTTGGAGCTCTATAAAAACCTCTGTTTAGGAGAATCTTTCAGGGCCCCGGATCAAGCGCCCCATTCCAAGGTCTCCATGGACTTAAACCCACATTATGATCTATCCTCGGGAGCGTCCATGTCAACTCAACCCCCTTGGTTTCTCCCCCAGGGCCTGCAGATCAAACCTGCCTTGTCGCTAGGAGACAACTAGAATGGGAGGTGGGCTGCCTAGGCATCAATCCTTAGAACCCTACTCTGGAGTCATTCCATATGGGACATCCTAGAGCCATCCAACAGGTCTCAAGTGTTCCACAGAAGGAATCTTTGCAGTCTGGAGCATCTCAGAACTCCCATTGTGGGAAAATCTACATGGCCTCTTGAGACGCTCCACTTTATAAAGTGGCCATCATGGACAGAAACTCCAACCTGAGCAAACGTCTGATATTCGCCCTGACTTCAGGTGCATGAGATCATGATTCAGCTCTGCAGAGTGTGCCTTCTGTGCCCTCACTTCAAAAACGAAGCCTAGCTTGTGTTCTCAGACTACAGTCCTCACACCCCTGGCCCAAAAGCCCTACAGTTTGGCAATACTGGGGCCACAATGCAGCACTCTGCCTGCCCTCCCAGAGAAAAAACGTTGCCTTATGGAACTACCTAGAGACCCGAATGAGGATCAATTGAACGCCACTCGACTGCACCCCAAATATACAGTCTACCCTGTCTAATGCCTTGTCTGACACAGCATGAGCCCACACCTCCAGACCTACGCTGAACAGCTGGCCGCACACTGAGCTCATTGGACCCAACAGGTCCTTAGGTCTTCATCTCTTCCCAACCTCGGTTTTCGGGTTTCAGAACCTAGACCTAAACTCCAATCACTGTCCAGGGGTTAACGTGATGCAGAAGTCACAACTCTTCCTTCGCCATGGCCAGAAACCTTGTGGTTGGCATATTCTCCAACGTTCAGTGTCGGAGAATCCAGCGTGGCCCATGAGGCCCTTCCCATGCTTGAGGGCCTTGTTGGCACAAATAGGCATTGTGACCCTCAGCATGAGCCCTGTCCTCAAGGAAGGCCTCTCAGTGTCTGAATCAAGAGCCCACATATTGGACTTGCCATGCCCCTAGGCCCCCAAACTAAAACAGAGGTGGGGTTGTCCAGTGTCCTTCCCGAGGACTCTGCTCTGGAATCCCTCCTTTATTGGGACACATGAGGTACAAAAAATAAAATAAAATAAAATAAAAAACAGAAAGGACTCCTCCCATCCCACAGAACATACCCAAACTCTTGGGATTGGGTCAAATCCTCAGAGAAGGAAAGCCGTCCACAACCCATGAGGCCACGCCAGCATTCCATCCACATTGTTCACACAAATCCAGAGACAAAATCTGAGCAAGCACCTCAAACTCACACTTTTTCATATCCTGAAGTGTTATCAAGGTCTGTAGATTGGGCGTGCCATAACTATGTCCCCAATTCTAAGCGGAGTTTGTGTTTTCAGATTTTTGCTCAACAGGCCTGGCCCACACACCCACAAGGTTGGGCCCCTAGAGCCAAACTCAGAACTTTGCCTGCCCTCTCCAGAAGATTTCTGCCCATTCCATTGACCACAACCCTATAGATTAGGAGAAACTCCAAAGTCCCGAGGCCATTCCAATATTATAGGTCGCCCAGGACAAACAGGGGCGATCTGACACAATCTGAGCAACTACCTCACCTCAGATACTTAGACACGTATCCCCAGCAAAGAGATTGAACCGGACAGGCACCTAGGCTCTAATCATATCCATTGCTTTTGTTTCCAGTCATCTCTCCTCAGAGACCTGGTTTCCAATACCAGCATATGGGAGATTCCTTAGGCACTCATCAAAACAATTCTCTTCTCTACATAGGAAACATACTCTTTAGAGCTCCATCAAAACCTCCGGTTATGAACATCCCTCAAGGACCCGGATCAAGACCCCATTCCAAGTATACATGGACACAAATGCACATTATGACCCATCCTCAACTCACCCATTTCAACACACCCGCCTCGGTTGCTCCCCTAGATCCAGCAGATCGAACTTGCCTTGGCGCTATGAGACACCTGGAATGGGAGGCAGGCTGCCCAGGCATCCATCCTTAGAACCCTGCTCTGGATAACGTCCTTATGGGATGTCCTGGAGCCATCCAACAGGTCTCGACTGTCCCACAGAAGGAATCATTGCTGTTTGGAGCATCTCACAATTCCCATCGTGGGAAAACCTCCATGTCCTCGTGACACCCTCCTCTTCATGAAGGGGCTGTCATGGACAGAAACTTCGACCTAAGCCAACGTCTGATCCTAGCTCTGTCTTCAGGTATACAGGATCTCGAATCATCTCTGCAGAGGGTGCCTGCCGTCCCCTCACCCCGAAATCTAAGTCTGGCTTGTGTTCTCAGAATTTTTTCATCACACTCCTGGCCCACAAGCCTTCCAGTTTGGGAATTCTGGAGCCACTATGTGGCACTGTGTCTTCCCTCCAGAAGAAAAACGTTGCCCTCTGGGGCTACCCAGTAACCACAAATGAGTACCATCCTGCACGAAACTCGACTGCACCCCAATGATACAGTCTAGCCTGGGCACTAATTCCCTGTCTGCCACAGCCTGAGCCTGCACCTCCCAACACACACTCAACAGCTGGCCGAACACTGAGCACATCAGCCACACCATGGCCTTAGGTCTTCATCTCTTCCCAACCTCAGTTTTCAGGCTTCAGAACCTAGACCTTAAATCCAATCACAGTCCAGGAGTGAAAGTGTTGCAGAAATTAGAACTCCATCTTCCCCATGGCCAGAAAACTTGTGGTTGCCATATTGTGCAACGTTCCCTGTAGGAGAAACCAGCATGGTACATTAGGCGACGCCCTGACTTGAGGGGCTCCTTGGGCACAAAAACACATTGTGAAACTCAGTGTGAGACCATTCCTCAGGGAAGGCCTCTCAGTGTCTGAACCAAGAGCCCACATATGGGGCTTGCCATGTTCTTAGGTCCCAATGTTAACCAGAGGTCTGGTTGTCCAGTTGCCCCCACCCACGACTCTGCTCTGGAATCCCTCTTTGGTGGTCCCCGGAGGTTAAAAAAAAAAATAAAATAAACAAAAAAACCCAGAAAGGCCTCCTCCCTTCCCACAGAATGACCCCAAACTCTTGGGATCGGGTCAAATCCCCAGAAAGGGAGCCTCATCGATGGCCCATGAGGACACCCGGACATTCCATGGCAATCGGTGACACATTTCCAGAAAAAAAAAAAAAAGCATGAGCCAGCACCTCACATTCGCCCTTTGTTCATATCCCGAAGAGTTCTCCTCACGGTCTATAGATCGGGCCGGCCATACCTACATCCCCCAACCTAAGTGGAGTTTGTGTTTTCAGACTTTTGTCCAAATAGCCCTGGACCACACACGCTCCACACTTGGGTCCCTGGAGCCACACCTCAGGACTGTGCTTCCCTTTCAAGGGAATTCTTCCCATTCCATTGGCCACAAACTTGCAAATGAGGAAAAACCTCCAAAGTCACCGAGGCCATCCCAATAGTGTAGGCCGCCCAGGACAAACAGGGGTGATCTCAAACCAGCTGAGCAACTACCTCCACTCAGACAACAGATGTCCCCAGAGAAGAATATTGAACCGGACAGGCCCCTAGGCCCTAATCAGATCCATTGCTTTGGTTTTTAGGCATCTCTCCTCAGAGGCCTCGTTTCCAATACCAGCATATGGTGGTTTCCTGAGGCACCAATAAGAACAAATCTCGTCTCCCCATGGAAAACTTGCTCATTGGAGCTTTGTCATAACCTCTGGTTAGGAGAATCCTTCAGGGCCCTGGTGCCACTGCCCCATACCAAGGTCTCCATGGACTCAAACCAACATTAAGACCATCCTCAGGAAAGTCCATTTCAACTCAGCCCCCTCTGTTGCTACCCCAAGCCAGCAGATCAAACGTTTCTTGTTGCTAGGAGACAATTGGATTGTGAGGCTGACTGCCCAGGCATCCATACTTAGAACCCTGTTCTGGAAAAATACCTTATAAGACGTCCTGGAGCCATCCAACAAATCTTCATTGTCCCACAGAAGGAATCCTTGCGGTTTGGAGCATCTCACAACTCCAATAGTGGGAAAACCCCCATGGGCTCATAATGTCCCCCCTTCATGAAGGGGCCAACATGGACAGAAACTCAAACCTGAGCCAAAGTCTGATCCTCGACCTGACTTCAGACACATGAGATCTCAATTCAGCTCTGCAGAGTGTGGCTGCCATGTCCTTGCCCCGAAACCTAAGCCTAGCTTGTGTTCTCAGACGTCCGTCCTCACTCTCCTGGCCCACAAACCCTCCAGATTGGGAATTCCGAAGCCACAATGCAGCACTCTGCCTGCCCTCCAGAAGAAAAACTTTGCCCTATGCTTCTAATAAGAAACCCCAAATGATTTTCTAATGCATGCCACTCGATTGTAAAGCAATTATACAGCCCACCCTGTATTCTAATGCCCTGTCTGGCACAGCCTGAGACAAGACATCCCAAACGACACCCAGACAGCTGGCCCCAACCTGGACACATAGGACCCGCTATGGCTGTAGGTCGTCATCTCTTCCCAACCTCGGTTTTCAGGCTTCAGAACCTAGACCTTATCTCCAATCACTGCCCAGGGTGAACGTGATGCAGAAATTAGAATTCCTCCTTCCCCATGGCCAGAAACCTTGTGGTTGGCATGTTGTCCAACGTTCAATGTGGGAAAACCTGCATTGTCTGAAAGGCCACGCCAGTGCTTGAGGGCCGCCTAGGGCACAGACATGCATTGTGACCTGCAGCGTGAGTCCAGTATTAAAGTAACGCCTCTCAGTGGCTGGACCAAGATCCTGCATATGGGGCTTGTCATATCCATAGGCCCCCAGGCTTAACCCGAGGGCGAGTATTCCAGTTGTCAGTACCCACTGCTATGCTCTAGAATCCCTCTACTGGGGGGACATATGAGGCAAAAAACAGGACATTTCCCTTCCCACAGAATGACCCCAAACACTTGGGGGCTGGACAAACTACCAGAGAGGGAGACTTCTACGACCCATGAGGCAACTCCTACATTAAACGGCCATTGTGGACAAAACATCCAGAGACAAAAGCCTGAGCGGCTGCCTCCCTCTCACCCTTCTTTCATATCCAGAGGAGCTCCCCTCATGGACTGTAGATCAGGCCTGCCGTAACCTCGGCCCCAAACCTGAGCTGAGTTAGGGTTTTTGGATGTCTGTCTGCACAGCCATGGCCCACACAGCCTCCAGGCTGGGGTCTCTGGAGCCACACCACAGAACTGTGCCTGCTCTCTCCTAAGAAACTGCCCATTCCATTGGCCACAACTCTACAAAATAGTAGAAACCTCAAGGTCCCCAAGGACATCCCACTACCGCAAGCCGCACTGGACAAATAGGGGCATTATGACACAAGCTGAGCAACTACTACCTCCATGCAGACACACAGACAGATATCCGCAGAGACAGAAGATTGAACCAGACAGGCCCCTAGGCCCTATTATGAACTCTTGCTTTGGTGTCCAGGTATCACTCCTCAGAGGCCTGGGTTCGAAGACCAGCATACGGGGCTTTCCTGAGGCACCAGACAAAAGACCTCTCATCTCCACATGGGAAGCTTCCTTGTTGGAGTTGTGTCAAGCCCTTCGGGTTGGAGAATCCTGCAGAGTCCCTTAGCTACTGCCACATTCCAAGGTCTCCATGGCCACCAACCCACATTATGACTCATCCTCAGGAGAGTCCATTTAAACTCAGCCTTCTGGGTAGCTCACCCAAGAGCCCGCAGATTGAGCGTGCCTTGTCTCCACCAGGCAATGGGAAGGTGAGTTGGCGTTTCTCGGCATCCATGCTTAGGCCCCTGCTCTCGAGTCTTTCTGTATGGGGCATCCTGGAACCATACAATAGTACTCGACTGTCCTGAAGAAGGAAACTTTGAAGTTGGGAGCAGCTCACAACTCCCAGCGTAGGGAAACCTCCCTGGCCTCATGACGCCCCCACCCCCTTCAGGAAGGGGCCGTCATGGACACAAACTCCAGCTTGAGGCAACATCTGATACTCGCCCTGACCTCACCTGCAGGAGATCTCGATTCAGCCTCTTCAGAGTGGGCCTGCCATGCTCTTGGCCCCAAAACTCATGCTAGCTTGTGTTTTCAGACTTCCTTCCTCACAATCCTGGCCACACCCCTCCAGTTTGGCAATTCTGGAGACACAATGCAGCACTCTGCCTGCCCTCCAGAAGAAAAATGTTGCCCTATAGAACTAACCGGAAACGCCAAATGAGTAACAACCTGCATGCCACTCGACCACACCCCAATTATACAGTCTAGCCTGTGCACTAAAGCCCTGTCTGACACAGCCTGAGGGCAGACCTCCAGTCCAACACCCAGACAGCTGGCCGTACACAGAGCATATCACACCCACAATGGCTTTAGGCCATCATCTCTACCTAACCTCAGTTTTCACCTTCAGAACCTAGACCTTATCTCCACTCACTGCTCAGGAGTGAACGTGATGCAAGAATCAGAACTTCTCCTTCGCCTTGGCAAGAAACCTAGTGGTTGGCATGTTGTCCAATGTTCATTGTAGGAGAAAGCAGCATGGACTATGAGGCCCCACCTATCCCTGAGGGCCACAATGTGCACAAACACACATTGTGACCCTCAGCGTGAGCCCTATCCTCATGTAAAGCCTCTTAGTCACTGGAACAACAGCCCACATATGGGGCTTGCCAAGCCCCTAGTCCCCCAATCTCAACCAGAGTTCGAGATGTCTAGTCACACCTACTCAGGGCTCTACTCTGGAATCCCTCTTTGGTGGGAGAACTGAGGTAAAAAAAAATACGTAAAGGACTCTTCCCATCCACAGAATGATCCCAACCACTTGGGATCAGGCCAAATCACCAGAGAAAGAATTGTCCATGGCCCTTGAGGACACTCCGACATTCCACGGCCACCGTTGACACAAAATCCAGAGACAAAAGCCTGAGCAAGCGCCACATACTCGCCCTTTGTTCATAGCCCGGAAAATTCTCACGGTCTGTAGATCGAGCCTTCATACATACATCCCCAAAACTAAGCTGAGTTTGTGTTTTCAGACTTCTGTCCCCACAGGCCTGGCCAACACACCATCCAAGCTGGGGCCCCTGGAGCCACACCTCAGGACTGTGGCTTCCCTCTCCAGGGGAATTCTGCTATTTCCATTGGCCACAACCCAATAGATTAGGAGAATCCGCCAAACTCCCCCAGGCCATCCGAATAATGTTGGCTGCCCAGGACACACAGGGATGATCTCTCACAAGTTAGGAAACTACCTCCACTCAGACCCAGAGACAGATATCCCCATAGAATAAGATTGAACTGGACAGGCACTTAGGCCCTCATCAGATCCATTGCTTTTGATTCCAGTCATCTCTCCTCAGAGGCCTGTTTTCCAATACCAGCATATGGGAGATTCCTTAGGCACTCATCAAAACAATTCTCTTCTCTACATAGGAAACATACTCTTTAGAGCTCCATCAAAACCTCCGGTTATGAACATCCCTCAAGGCCCCGGTTCAAGCACCCCATTCCAAGGTCTACATGGACACAAATGCACATTATGACCCATCCTCAACTCACCCATTTCAACACACCCGCCTCGGTTGCTCCCCTAGATCCAGTAGATCGAACTTGCCTTGGCGTTATGAGACACCTGGAATGGGAGGCAGGCTGCCCAGGCATCCATCCTTAGAACCCTGCTCTGGATAACGTCCTTATGGGATGTCCTGGAGCCATCCAACAGGTCTCGACTGTCCCACAGAAGGAATCATTGCTGTTTGGAGCATCTCACAATTCCCATCGTGGGAAAACCTCCATGTCCTCGTGACACCCTCCTCTTCATGAAGGGGCTGTCATGGACAGAAACTTCGACCTAAGCCAACGTCTGATCCTAGCTCTGTCTTCAGGTATACAGGATCTCGAATCATCTCTGCAGAGGGTGCCTGCCGTCCCCTCACCCCGAAATCTAAGTCTGGCTTGTGTTCTCAGAATTTTTTCATCACACTCCTGGCCCACAAGCCTTCCAGTTTGGGAATTCTGGAGCCACTATGTGGCACTGTGTCTTCCCTCCAGAAGAAAAACGTTGCCCTCTGGGGCTACCCAGTAACCACAAATGAGTAACATCCTGCACGAAACTCGACTGCACCCCAATGATACAGTCTAGCCTGGGCACTAATTCCCTGTCTGCCACAGCCTGAGCCTGCACCTCCCAACACACACTCAACAGCTGGCCGAACACTGAGCACATCAGCCACACCATGGCCTTAGGTCTTCATCTCTTCCCAACCTCAGTTTTCAGGCTTCAGAACCTAGACCTTAAATCCAATCACAGTCCAGGAGTGAAAGTGTTGCAGAAATTAGAACTCCATCTTCCCCATGGCCAGAAAACTTGTGGTTGCCATATTGTGCAACGTTCCCTGTAGGAGAAACCAGCATGGTACATTAGGCGACGCCCTGACTTGAGGGGCTCCTTGGGCACAAAAACACATTGTGAAACTCAGTGTGAGACCATTCCTCAGGGAAGGCCTCTCAGTGTCTGAACCAAGAGCCCACATATGGGGCTTGCCATGTTCTTAGGTCCCAATGTTAACCAGAGGTCTGGTTGTCCAGTTGCCCCCACCCACGACTCTGCTCTGGAATCCCTCTTTGGTGGTCCCCGGAGGTTAAAAAAAAAAATAAAATAAACAAAAAAACCCAGAAAGGCCTCCTCCCTTCCCACAGAATGACCCCAAACTCTTGGGATCGGGTCAAATCCCCAGAAAGGGAGCCTCATCGATGGCCCATGAGGACACCCGGACATTCCATGGCAATCGGTGACACATTTCCAGAAAAAAAAAAAAAAAAAAAAGCATGAGCCAGCACCTCACATTCGCCCTTTGTTCATATCCCGAAGAGTTCTCCTCACGGTCTATAGATCGGGCCGGCCATACCTACATCCCCCAACCTAAGTGGAGTTTGTGTTTTCAGACTTTTGTCCAAATAGCCCTGGACCACACACGCTCCACACTTGGGTCCCTGGAGCCACACCTCAGGACTGTGCTTCCCTTTCAAGGGAATTCTTCCCATTCCATTGGCCACAAACTTGCAAATGAGGAAAAACCTCCAAAGTCACCGAGGCCATCCCAATAGTGTAGGCCGCCCAGGACAAACAGGGGTGATCTCAAACCAGCTGAGCAACTACCTCCACTCAGACAACAGATGTCCCCAGAGAAGAATATTGAACCGGACAGGCCCCTAGGCCCTAATCAGATCCATTGCTTTGGTTTTTAGGCATCTCTCCTCAGAGGCCTCGTTTCCAATACCAGCATATGGTGGTTTCCTGAGGCACCAATAAGAACAAATCTCGTCTCCCCATGGAAAACTTGCTCATTGGAGCTTTGTCATAACCTCTGGTTAGGAGAATCCTTCAGGGCCCTGGTGCCACTGCCCCATACCAAGGTCTCCATGGACTCAAACCAACATTAAGACCATCCTCAGGAAAGTCCATTTCAACTCAGCCCCCTCTGTTGCTACCCCAAGCCAGCAGATCAAACGTTTCTTGTTGCTAGGAGACAATTGGATTGTGAGGCTGACTGCCCAGGCATCCATACTTAGAACCCTGTTCTGGAAAAATACCTTATAAGACGTCCTGGAGCCATCCAACAAATCTTCATTGTCCCACAGAAGGAATCCTTGCGGTTTGGAGCATCTCACAACTCCAATAGTGGGAAAACCCCCATGGGCTCATAATGTCCCCCCTTCATGAAGGGGCCAACATGGACAGAAACTCAAACCTGAGCCAAAGTCTGATCCTCGACCTGACTTCAGACACATGAGATCTCAATTCAGCTCTGCAGAGTGTGGCTGCCATGTCCTTGCCCCGAAACCTAAGCCTAGCTTGTGTTCTCAGACGTCCGTCCTCACTCTCCTGGCCCACAAACCCTCCAGATTGGGAATTCCGAAGCCACAATGCAGCACTCTGCCAGCCCTCCAGAAGAAAAACTTTGCCCTATGCTTCTAATAAGAAACCCCAAATGATTTTCTAATGCATGCCACTCGATTGTAAAGCAATTATACAGCCCACCCTGTATTCTAATGCCCTGTCTGGCACAGCCTGAGACAAGACATCCCAAACGACACCCAGACAGCTGGCCCCAACCTGGACACATAGGACCCGCTATGGCTGTAGGTCGTCATCTCTTCCCAACCTCGGTTTTCAGGCTTCAGAACCTAGACCTTATCTCCAATCACTGCCCAGGGTGAACGTGATGCAGAAATTAGAATTCCTCCTTCCCCATGGCCAGAAACCTTGTGGTTGGCATGTTGTCCAACGTTCAATGTGGGAAAACCTGCATTGTCTGAAAGGCCACGCCAGTGCTTGAGGGCCGCCTAGGGCACAGACATGCATTGTGACCTGCAGCGTGAGTCCAGTATTAAAGTAACGCCTCTCAGTGGCTGGACCAAGATCCTGCATATGGGGCTTGTCATATCCATAGGCCCCCAGGCTTAACCCGAGGGCGAGTATTCCAGTTGTCAGTACCCACTGCTATGCTCTAGAATCCCTCTACTGGGGGGACATATGAGGCAAAAAACAGGACATTTCCCTTCCCACAGAATGACCCCAAACACTTGGGGGCTGGACAAACTACCAGAGAGGGAGACTTCTACGACCCATGAGGCAACTCCTACATTAAACGGCCATTGTGGACAAAACATCCAGAGACAAAAGCCTGAGCGGCTGCCTCCCTCTCACCCTTCTTTCATATCCAGAGGAGCTCCCCTCATGGACTGTAGATCAGGCCTGCCGTAACCTCGGCCCCAAACCTGAGCTGAGTTAGGGTTTTTGGATGTCTGTCTGCACAGCCATGGCCCACACAGCCTCCAGGCTGGGGTCTCTGGAGCCACACCACAGAACTGTGCCTGCTCTCTCCTAAGAAACTGCCCATTCCATTGGCCACAACTCTACAAAATAGTAGAAACCTCAAGGTCCCCAAGGACATCCCACTACCGCAAGCCGCACTGGACAAATAGGGGCATTATGACACAAGCTGAGCAACTACTACCTCCATGCAGACACACAGACAGATATCCGCAGAGACAGAAGATTGAACCAGACAGGCCCCTAGGCCCTATTATGAACTCTTGCTTTGGTGTCCAGGTATCACTCCTCAGAGGCCTGGGTTCGAAGACCAGCATACGGGGCTTTCCTGAGGCACCAGACAAAAGACCTCTCATCTCCACATGGGAAGCTTCCTTGTTGGAGTTGTGTCAAGCCCTTCGGGTTGGAGAATCCTGCAGAGTCCCTTAGCTACTGCCACATTCCAAGGTCTCCATGGCCACCAACCCACATTATGACTCATCCTCAGGAGAGTCCATTTAAACTCAGCCTTCTGGGTAGCTCACCCAAGAGCCCGCAGATTGAGCGTGCCTTGTCTCCACCAGGCAATGGGAAGGTGAGTTGGCGTTTCTCGGCATCCATGCTTAGGCCCCTGCTCTCGAGTCTTTCTGTATGGGGCATCCTGGAACCATACAATAGTACTCGACTGTTCTGAAGAAGGAAACTTTGAAGTTGGGAGCAGCTCACAACTCCCAGCGTAGGGAAACCTCCCTGGCCTCATGACGCCCCCACCCCCTTCAGGAAGGGGCCGTCATGGACACAAACTCCAGCTTGAGGCAACATCTGATACTCGCCCTGACCTCACCTGCAGGAGATCTCGATTCAGCCTCTTCAGAGTGGGCCTGCCATGCTCTTGGCCCCAAAACTCATGCTAGCTTGTGTTTTCAGACTTCCTTCCTCACAATCCTGGCCACACCCCTCCAGTTTGGCAATTCTGGAGACACAATGCAGCACTCTGCCTGCCCTCCAGAAGAAAAATGTTGCCCTATAGAACTAACCGGAAACGCCAAATGAGTAACAACCTGCATGCCACTCGACCACACCCCAATTATACAGTCTAGCCTGTGCACTAAAGCCCTGTCTGACACAGCCTGAGGGCAGACCTCCAGTCCAACACCCAGACAGCTGGCCGTACACAGAGCATATCACACCCACAATGGCTTTAGGCCATCATCTCTACCCAACCTCAGTTTTCACCTTCAGAACCTAGACCTTATCTCCACTCACTGCTCAGGAGTGAACGTGATGCAAGAATCAGAACTTCTCCTTCGCCTTGGCAAGAAACCTAGTGGTTGGCATGTTGTCCAATGTTCATTGTAGGAGAAAGCAGCATGGACTATGAGGCCCCACCTATCCCTGAGGGCCACAATGTGCACAAACACACATTGTGACCCTCAGCGTGAGCCCTATCCTCATGTAAAGCCTCTTAGTCACTGGAACAACAGCCCACATATGGGGCTTGCCAAGCCCCTAGTCCCCCAATCTCAACCAGAGTTCGAGATGTCTAGTCACACCTACTCAGGGCTCTACTCTGGAATCCCTCTTTGGTGGGAGAACTGAGGTAAAAAAAAATACGTAAAGGACTCTTCCCATCCACAGAATGATCCCAACCACTTGGGATCAGGCCAAATCACCAGAGAAAGAATTGTCCATGGCCCTTGAGGACACTCCGACATTCCACGGCCACCGTTGACACAAAATCCAGAGACAAAAGCCTGAGCAAGCGCCACATACTCGCCCTTTGTTCATAGCCCGGAAAATTCTCACGGTCTGTAGATCGAGCCTTCATACATACATCCCCAAAACTAAGCTGAGTTTGTGTTTTCAGACTTCTGTCCCCACAGGCCTGGCCAACACACCATCCAAGCTGGGGCCCCTGGAGCCACACCTCAGGACTGTGGCTTCCCTCTCCAGGGGAATTCTGCTATTTCCATTGGCCACAACCCAATAGATTAGGAGAATCCGCCAAACTCCCCCAGGCCATCCGAATAATGTTGGCTGCCCAGGACACACAGGGATGATCTCTCACAAGTTAGGAAACTACCTCCACTCAGACCCAGAGACAGATATCCCCATAGAATAAGATTGAACTGGACAGGCACTTAGGCCCTCATCAGATCCATTGCTTTTGATTCCAGTCATCTCTCCTCAGAGGCCTGTTTTCCAATACCAGCATATGGGAGATTCCTTAGGCACTCATCAAAACAATTCTCTTCTCTACATAGGAAACATACTCTTTAGAGCTCCATCAAAACCTCCGGTTATGAACATCCCTCAAGGCCCCGGTTCAAGCACCCCATTCCAAGGTCTACATGGACACAAATGCACATTATGACCCATCCTCAACTCACCCATTTCAACACACCCGCCTCGGTTGCTCCCCTAGATCCAGTAGATCGAACTTGCCTTGGCGTTATGAGACACCTGGAATGGGAGGCAGGCTGCCCAGGCATCCATCCTTAGAACCCTGCTCTGGATAACGTCCTTATGGGATGTCCTGGAGCCATCCAACAGGTCTCGACTGTCCCACAGAAGGAATCATTGCTGTTTGGAGCATCTCACAATTCCCATCGTGGGAAAACCTCCATGTCCTCGTGACACCCTCCTCTTCATGAAGGGGCTGTCATGGACAGAAACTTCGACCTAAGCCAACGTCTGATCCTAGCTCTGTCTTCAGGTATACAGGATCTCGAATCATCTCTGCAGAGGGTGCCTGCCGTTCCCTCACCCCGAAATCTAAGTCTGGCTTGTGTTCTCAGAATTTTTTCATCACACTCCTGGCCCACAAGCCTTCCAGTTTGGGAATTCTGGAGCCACTATGTGGCACTGTGTCTTCCCTCCAGAAGAAAAACGTTGCCCTCTGGGGCTACCCAGTAACCACAAATGAGTACCATCCTGCACGAAACTCGACTGCACCCCAATGATACAGTCTAGCCTGGGCACTAATTCCCTGTCTGCCACAGCCTGAGCCTGCACCTCCCAACACACACTCAACAGCTGGCCGAACACTGAGCACATCAGCCACACCATGGCCTTAGGTCTTCATCTCTTCCCAACCTCAGTTTTCAGGCTTCAGAACCTAGACCTTAAATCCAATCACAGTCCAGGAGTGAAAGTGTTGCAGAAATTAGAACTCCATCTTCCCCATGGCCAGAAAACTTGTGGTTGCCATATTGTGCAACGTTCCCTGTAGGAGAAACCAGCATGGTACATTAGGCGACGCCCTGACTTGAGGGGCTCCTTGGGCACAAAAACACATTGTGAAACTCAGTGTGAGACCATTCCTCAGGGAAGGCCTCTCAGTGTCTGGACCAAGAGCCCACATATGGGGCTTGCCATGTTCTTAGGTCCCAATGTTAACCAGAGGTCTGGTTGTCCAGTCGCCCCTCCCCAGGACTCTGCTCTGGAATCCCTCTTTTGGTGGTCCACCTTAGGTAAAAAAAATAATAATAATAAAAAAATAAACAAAAAAACAAGAAAGGCCTCCTCCCTTCCCACAGAATGACCCCAAACTCTTGGGATCGGGTCAAATCCCCAGAAAGGGAGCCTCATCGATGGCCCATGAGGACACCCCGACATTCCATGGCAATCGGTGACACATTTCCAGAAAAAAAAAAAAAAAAAAAGCATGAGCCAGCACCTCACATTCGCCCTTTGTTCATATCCCGAAGAGTTCTCCTCACGGTCTATAGATCGGGCCGGCCATACCTACATCCCCCAACCTAAGTGGAGTTTGTGTTTTCAGACTTTTGTCCAAATAGCCCTGGACCACACACGCTCCACACTTGGGTCCCTGGAGCCACACCTCAGGACTGTGCTTCCCTTTCAAGGGAATTCTTCCCATTCCATTGGCCACAACCTTGCAAATGAGGAAAAACCTCCAAAGTCACCGAGGCCATCCCATTAGTGTAGGCCGCCCAGGACAAACAGGGGTGATCTCAAACCAGCTGAGCAACTACCTCCACTCAGACAACAGATGTCCCCAGAGAAGAATATTGAACCGGACAGGCCCCTAGGCCCTAATCAGATCCATTGCTTTGGTTTTTAGGCATCTCTCCTCAGAGGCCTCGTTTCCAATACCAGCATATGGTGGTTTCCTGAGGCACCAATAAGAACAAATCTCGTCTCCCCATGGAAAACTTGCTCATTGGAGCTTTGTCATAACCTCTGGTTAGGAGAATCCTTCAGGGCCCTGGTGCCACTGCCCCATACCAAGGTCTCCATGGACTCAAACCAACATTAAGACCATCCTCAGGAAAGTCCATTTCAACTCAGCCCCCTCTGTTGCTACCCCAAGCCAGCAGATCAAACGTTTCTTGTTGCTAGGAGACAATTGGATTGTGAGGCTGACTGCCCAGGCATCCATACTTAGAACCCTGTTCTGGAAAAATACCTTATAAGACGTCCTGGAGCCATCCAACAAATCTTCATTGTCCCACAGAAGGAATCCTTGCGGTTTGGAGCATCTCACAACTCCAATAGAGGGAAAACCCCCATGGGCTCATAATGTCCCCCCTTCATGAAGGGGCCAACATGGACAGAAACTCAAACCTGAGCCAAAGTCTGATCCTCGACCTGACTTCAGACACATGAGATCTCAATTCAGCTCTGCAGAGTGTGGCTGCCATGTCCTTGCCCCGAAACCTAAGCCTAGCTTGTGTTCTCAGACTTCCGTCCTCACTCTCCTGGCCCACAAGCCCTCCAGTTTGGGAATTCCGAAGCCACAATGCAGCACTCTGCCTGCCCTCCAGAAGAAAAACTTTGCCCTATGCTTCTAATAAGAAACCCCAAATGATTTTCTAATGCATGCCACTCGATTGTAAAGCAATTATACAGCCCACCCTGTATTCTAATGCCCTGTCTGGCACAGCCTGAGACAAGACATCCCAAACGACACCCAGACAGCTGGCCCCAACCTGGACACATAGGACCCGCTATGGCTGTAGGTCGTCATCTCTTCCCAACCTCGGTTTTCAGGCTTCAGAACCTAGACCTTATCTCCAATCACTGCCCAGGGTGAACGTGATGCAGAAATTAGAATTCCTCCTTCCCCATGGCCAGAAACCTTGTGGTTGGCATGTTGTCCAACGTTCAATGTGGGAAAACCTGCATTGTCCGAAAGGCCACGCCAGTGCTTGAGGGCCGCCTAGGGCACAGACATGCATTGTGACCTGCAGCGTGAGTCCCGTATTAAAGTAACGCCTCTCAGGGGCTGGACCGAGATCCTGCATATGGGGCTTGTCATATCCATAGGCCCCCAGGCTTAACCCGAGGGCGAGTATTCCAGTTGTCAGTACCCACTGCTATGCTCTAGAATCCCTCTACTGGGGGGACATATGAGGCAAAAAACAGGACACTTCCCTTCCCACAGAATGACCCCAAACACTTGGGGGCTGGACAAACTACCAGAGAGGGAGACTTCTACGACCCATGAGGCAACTCCTACATTAAACGGCCATTGTGGACAAAACATCCAGAGACAAAAGCCTGAGCGACTGCCTCCCTCTCACCCTTCTTTCATATCCAGAGGAGCTCCCCTCATGGACTGTAGATCAGGCCTGCCGTAACCTCGGCCCCAAACCTGAGCTGAGTTAGGGTTTTGGATGTCTGTCTGCACAGCCATGGCCCACACAGCCTCCAGGCTGGGGTCTCTGGAGCCACACCACAGAACTGTGCCTGCTCTCTCCTAAGAAACTGCCCATTCCATTGGCCACAACTCTACAAAATAGTAGAAACCTCAAGGTCCCCAAGGACATCCCACTACCGCAAGCCGCACTGGACAAATAGGGGCATTATGACACAAGCTGAGCAACTACTACCTCCATGCAGACACACAGACAGATATCCGCAGAGACAGAAGATTGAACCAGACAGGCCCCTAGGCCCTATTATGAACTCTTGCTTTGGTGTCCAGGTATCACTCCTCAGAGGCCTGGGTTCGAAGACCAGCATACGGGGCTTTCCTGAGGCACCAGACAAAAGACCTCTCATCTCCACATGGGAAGCTTCCTTGTTGGAGTTGTGTCAAGCCCTTCGGGTTGGAGAATCCTGCAGAGTCCCTTAGCTACTGCCACATTCCAAGGTCTCCATGGCCACCAACCCACATTATGACTCATCCTCAGGAGAGTCCATTTAAACTCAGCCTTCTGGGTAGCTCACCCAAGAGCCCGCAGATTGAGCGTGCCTTGTCTCCACCAGGCAATGGGAAGGTGAGTTGGCGTTTCTCGGCATCCATGCTTAGGCCCCTGCTCTCGAGTCTTTCTGTATGGGGCATCCTGGAACCATACAATAGTACTCGACTGTCCTGAAGAAGGAAACTTTGAAGTTGGGAGCAGCTCACAACTCCCAGCGTAGGGAAACCTCCCTGGCCTCATGACGCCCCCACCCCCTTCAGGAAGGGGCCGTCATGGACACAAACTCCAGCTTGAGGCAACATCTGATACTCGCCCTGACCTCACCTGCAGGAGATCTCGATTCAGCCTCTTCAGAGTGGGCCTGCCATGCTCTTGGCCCCAAAACTCATGCTAGCTTGTGTTTTCAGACTTCCTTCCTCACAATCCTGGCCACACACCTCCAGTTTGGCAATTCTGGAGACACAATGCAGCACTCTGCCTGCCCTCCAGAAGAAAAATGTTGCCCTATAGGGCTAACCGGAAACGCCAAATGAGTAACAACCTGCATGCCACTCGACCACACCCCAATTATACAGTCTAGCCTGTGCACTAAAGCCCTGTCTGACACAGCCTGAGGGCAGACCTCCAGTCCAACACCCAGACAGCTGGCCGTACACAGAGCATATCACACCCACAATGGCTTTAGGCCATCATCTCTACCCAACCTCAGTTTTCACCTTCAGAACCTAGACCTTATCTCCACTCACTGCTCAGGAGTGAACGTGATGCAAGAATCAGAACTTCTCCTTCGCCTTGGCAAGAAACCTAGTGGTTGGCATGTTGTCCAATGTTCATTGTAGGAGAAAGCAGCATGGACTATGAGGCCCCACCTATCCCTGAGGGCCACAATGTGCACAAACACACATTGTGACCCTCAGCGTGAGCCCTATCCTCATGTAAAGCCTCTTAGTCACTGGAACAACAGCCCACATATGGGGCTTGCCAAGCCCCTAGTCCCCCAATCTCAACAAGAGTTCGAGATGTCTAGTCACACCTACTCAGGGCTCTACTCTGGAATCCCTCTTTGGTGGGAGAACTGAGGTAAAAAAAAATACATAAAGGACTCTTCCCATCCACAGAATGATCCCAACCACTTGGGATCAGGCCAAATCACCAGAGAAAGAATTGTCCATGGCCCTTGAGGACACTCCGACATTCCACGGCCACCGTTGACACAAAATCCAGAGACAAAAGCCTGAGCAAGCGCCACATACTCGCCCTTTGTTCATAGCCCGGAAAATTCTCACGGTCTGTAGATCGAGCCTTCATACATACATCCCCAAAACTAAGCTGAGTTTGTGTTTTCAGACTTCTGTCCCCACAGGCCTGGCCAACACACCATCCAAGCTGGGGCCCCTGGAGCCACACCTCAGGAAGGTGGCTTCCCTCTCCAGGGGAATTCTGCTATTTCCATTGGCCACAACCCAATAGATTAGGAGAATCCGCCAAACTCCCCCAGGCCATCCGAATAATGTTGGCTGCCCAGGACACACAGGGATGATCTCTCACAAGTTAGGAAACTACCTCCACTCAGACCCAGAGACAGATATCCCCATAGAATAAGATTGAACTGGACAGGCACTTAGGCCCTCATCAGATCCATTGCTTTTGATTCCAGTCATCTCTCCTCAGAGGCCTGTTTTCCAATACCAGCATATGGGAGATTCCTTAGGCACTCATCAAAACAATTCTCTTCTCTACATAGGAAACATACTCTTTAGAGCTCCATCAAAACCTCCGGTTATGAACATCCCTCAAGGCCCCGGTTCAAGCACCCCATTCCAAGGTCTACATGGACACAAATGCACATTATGACCCATCCTCAACTCACCCATTTCAACACACCCGCCTCGGTTGCTCCCCTAGATCCAGCAGATCGAACTTGCCTTGGCGCTATGAGACACCTGGAATGGGAGGCAGGCTGCCCAGGCATCCATCCTTAGAACCCTGCTCTGGATAACGTCCTTATGGGATGTCCTGGAGCCATCCAACAGGTCTCGACTGTCCCACAGAAGGAATCATTGCGGTTTGGAGCATCTCACAATTCCCATCGTGGGAAAACCTCCATGTCCTCGTGACACCCTTCCCTTCATGAAGGGGCTGTCATGGACAGAAACTTCGACCTAAGCCAACGTCTGATCCTAGCTCTGTCTTCAGGTATACAGGATCTCGAATCATCTCTGCAGAGGGTGCCTGCCGTCCCCTCACCCCGAAATCTAAGTCTGGCTTGTGTTCTCATAATTTTTTCATCACACTCCTGGCCCACAAGCCTTCCAGTTTGGGAATTCTGGAGCCACAATATGGCACTGTGTCTTCCCTCCAGAAGAAAAACGTTGCCCTCTGGGGCTACCCAGTAACCACAAATGAGTACCATCCTGCACGAAACTCGACTACACCCCAATGATACAGTCTAGCCTGGGCACTAATTCCCTGTCTGCCACAGCCTGAGCCTGCACCTCCCAACCCACACTCAACAGCTGGCCGAACACTGAGCACATCAGACACACCATGGTCTTATGTCTTCATCTCTTCCCAACCTCAGATTTCAGGCTTCAGAACCTAGACCTTAAATCCAATCACAGTCCAGGAGTGAAAGTGTTGCAGAAATTAGAACTCCATCTTCCCCATGGCCAGAAAACTTGTGGTTGCCATATTGTGCAACGTTCCCTGTAGGAGAAACCAGCATGGTACATTAGGCCACGCCCTGACTTGAGGGGCTCCTTGGGCACAAAAACACATTGTGAAACTCAGTGTGAGACCTATCCTCAAGGAAGGCCTCTCAGTGTCTGGACCAAGAGCCCACATATGGGGATTGCCATGTTCTTAGGTCCCAATGTTAACCAGAGGTCTGGTTGTCCAGTTGCCCCAACCCACGTCTCTGCTCTGGAATCCCTATTTTGGTGGTCCACCTGAGGTAAAAAAAAAAATAAATAAACAAAAATAAACAAAAAAACCAGAAAGGCCTCCTCCCTTCCGACAGAATGACCCCAAACTCTTGGGATCAGGTCAAATCCCCAGAAAGGGAGCCTCATCGATGGCCCATGAGGACACCCCGACATTCCATGGCAATCGATGACAGATTTCCAGAAAAAAAAAAAAAAAGCATGAGCAAGCACCTCACATTCGCCCTTTGTTCATATCCCGAAGAGTTCTCCTCACGGTCTATAGATCGGGCCGGCCATACCTACATCCCCCAACCTAAGTGGAGTTTGTGTTTTCAGACTTTTGTCCAAATAGCCCTGGACCACACACGCTCCACACTTGGGTCCCTGGAGCCACACCTCAGGACTGTGCTTCCCTTTCAAGGGAATTCTTCCCATTCCATTGGCCACAACCTTGCAAATGAGGAAAAACCTCCAAAGTCACCGAGGCCATCCCAATAGTGTAGGCCGCCCAGGACAAACAGGGGTGATCTCAAACCAGCTGAGCAACTACCTCCACTCAGACAACAGATGTCCCCAGAAAAGAATATTGAACCGGACAGGCCCCTAGACCCTAGTCAGATCCATTGCTTTGGTTTTTAGGCATCTCTCCTCAGAGGCCTCGTTTCCAATACCAGCATATGGTGGTTTCCTGAGGCACCAATAAGAACAAATCTGGTCTCCCCATGGAAATCTTGCTCATTGGAGCTTTGTCATAACCTCTGGTTAGGAGAATCCTTCAGGGCCCTGGTGCCACTGCCCCATACCAAGGTCTCCATGGACTCAAACCAACATTAAGACCATCCTCAGGAAAGTCCATTTCAACTCAGCCCCCTCTGTTGCTACCCCAAGCCAGCAGATCAAACGTTTCTTGTTGCTAGGAGACAATTGGATTGTGAGGCTGACTGCCCAGGCATCCATACTTAGGACCCTGTTCTGGAAAAATACCTTATAAGACGTCCTGGAGCCATCCACCAAATCTTTATTGTCCCACAGAAGGAATCCTTGCGGTTTGGAGCATCTCAAAACTCCAATAGTGGGAAAACCCCCATGGCCTCATAATGCCCCCCCTTCCTGAAGGGTCCCACATGGACAGAAACTCAAACCTGAGCCAAAGTCTGAACCTCGACCTGACTTCAGACGCATGAGTTCTCAATTCAGCTCTGCAGAGTGTGCCTGCCATGTCCTTGCCCCGAAACCTAAGCCTAGCTTGTGTTCTCAGACTTCCGTCCTCACTCTCCTGGCCCACAAGCCCTCCAGATTGGGAATTCCGAAGCCACAATGCCGCACTCTGCCTGCCCTCAGGAAGAAAAACTTTGCCCTATGCTGCTAATAAGAAACCCCAAATGATTTTCTAATGCATGCCACTCGATTGTAAAGCAATTATACAGCCCACCCTGTATTCTAATGCCCTGTCTGGCACAGCCTGAGACAAGACATCCCAAATGACACCCAGACATCTGGCCCCAACATGGACACATAGGACCCGCTATGGCTGTAGGTCGTCATCTCTTCCCAACCTTGGTTTTCAGGCTTCAGAACCTAGACCTTATCTCCAATCACTGCCCAGGGGTGAACGTGATGCAGAAATTAGAATTCCTCCTTCCCCATGGCCAGAAACGTTGTGGTTGGCATGTTGTCCAGCGTTCAATGTGGGAAAACCTGCATTGTCCGAAAGGCCACGCCAGTGCTTGAGGGCCACCTAGGGCACAGACATGCATTGTGACCTGCAGCGTGAGTCCCGTATTAAAGTAATGCCTCTCAGTGGCTGGACCAAGATCCTGCATATGGGCCTTGTCATATCCATAGGCCCCCAGGCTTAACCAGAGGGCGAGTATTCTAATTGTCAGTACCCACTGCTATGCTCAAGAATCCCTCTACTGGGGGACACATGAAGCAGAAAACAGGACACTTCCCTTCCCACAGAATGACCCCAAACACTTGGGGGCTGGACAAACTACCAGAGAGGGAGACTTCTACGACCCATGAGGCAACTCCTACATTAAACGGCCATTGTGGACAAAACATCCAGAGACAAAAGCCTGAGCGACTGCCTCCCTCTCACCCTTCTTTCATATCCAGAGGAGCTCCCCTCATGGACTGTAGATCAGGCCTGCCGTAACCTCGGCCCCAAACCTGAGCTGAGTTAGGGTTTTTGGATGTCTGTCTGCACAGCCATGGCCCACACAGCCTCCAGGCTGGGGTCTCTGGAGCCACACCACAGAACTGTGCCGGCTCTCTCCTAAGAAACTGCCCAT
Organism: Mustela nivalis; assembly: GCF_964662115.1. Classification (NCBI taxonomy): domain Eukaryota; kingdom Metazoa; phylum Chordata; class Mammalia; order Carnivora; family Mustelidae; genus Mustela; species Mustela nivalis. The sequence goes on from NW_028135104.1 coordinate 53,320, forward strand.
TCCATTGGCCACAACTCTACAAAATAGTAGAAACCTCAAGGTCCCCAAGGACATCCCACTACCGCAAGCCGCACTGGACAAATAGGGGCATTATGACACAAGCTGAGCAACTACTACCTCCATGCAGACACACAGACAGATATCCGCAGAGACAGAAGATTGAACCAGACAGGCCCCTAGGCCCTATTATGAACTCTTGCTTTGGTGTCCAGGTATCACTCCTCAGAGGCCTGGGTTCGAAGACCAGCATACGGGGCTTTCCTGAGGCACCAGACAGAAGACCTCTCATCTCCACATGGGAAGCTTCCTTGTTGGAGTTGTGTCAAGCCCTTCGGGTTGGAGAATCCTGCAGAGTCCCTTAGCTACTGCCTCATTCCAAGGTCTCCATGGCCAACAACCCACATTATGACTCATCCTCAGGAGAGTCCATTTAAACTCAGCCTTCTGGGTAGCTCACCCAAGAGCCCGCAGATTGAGCGTGCCTTGTCTCCACCAGGCAATGGGAAGGTGATTTGGCGTTTCTCGGCATCCATGCTTAGGGCCCTGCTCTCGAGTCTTTCTGTATGGGGCATCCTGGAACCATCCAATAGTACTCGACTGTCCTGAAGAAGGAATCTTTGAAGTTTGGATCAGCTCACAACTCCCAGCGTAGGGAAACCTCCCTGGCCTCATGACGCCCCCACCCCCTTCAGGAAGGGGCCGTCATGGACACAAACTCCAGCTTGAGGCAACATCTGATACTCGCCCTGACCTCACCTGCAGGAGATCTCGATTCAGCCTCTGCAGAGTGGGCCTGCCATGCTCTTGGCCCCAAAACTCGTGCTAGCTTGTGTTTTCAGACTTCCTTCCTCACAATCCTGGCCACACCCCTCCAGTTTGGCAATTCTGGAGACACAATGCAGCACTCTGCCTGCCCTCCAGAAGAAAAATGTTGCCCTATAGGGCTAACCGGAAACGCCAAATGAGTAAAAACCTGCATGCCACTCGACCATACCCCAATTATAAGTCTAGCCTGTGCACTAAAGCCCTGTCTGACACAGCCTGAGGGCAGACCTCCAGTTCAACACCCAGACAGCTGGCCGTACACAGAGCATATCACACCCACAATGGCTTTAGGCCATCATCTCTACCCAACCTCAGTTTTCACCTTCAGAACTTAGGCCTTATCTCCACTCACTGCTCAGGAGTGAACGTGATGCAAGAATCAGAACTTCTCCTTCGCCTTGGCAAGAAACCTAGTGGTTGGCATGTTGTCCAATGTTCATTGTAGGAGAAAGCAGCATGGACTATGAGGCCCCACCTATCCCTGAGGGCCACAATTTGCACAAACACACATTGTGACCCTCAGCGTGAGACCTATCCTCATGTAAAACCTCTTAGTCACTGGAAAAGCAGCCCACATATGGGGTTTGCGAAGCCCCTAGTCCCCCAATCTCAACCAGAGTTCGAGATGTCTAGTCACCCCTACTCAAGGCTCTACTCTGGAATCCCTCTTTGGTGGAACACCTGAGGTAAAAAAAAAAATACAGAAAGGACTCTTCCCATCCACAGAATGATTCCAACCCCTTGGGATCAGGCCAAATCACCAGAGAAAGGATTGTCCATGGCCCTTGAGGACACCCCGACATTCCACGGCCACCGTTGACACAAAATCCAGAGACAAAAGCTTGAGCAAGCGCCACATACTCGCCCTTTGTTCATAGCCCGGGAAATTCTTACTGTCTGTAGATCGAGCCTTCATACATACCAAACCTAAGCTGAGTTTGTGTTTTCAGACTTCTGTCCCCACAGTCCTGGCCCACACACCATCCAAGCTGGGGCCCCTGGAGACACACCTCAGGACTGTGGCTTCCCTCTCCACTGGAATTCTGCCATTTCCATTGGCCACAACCCTATAGATTAGGAGAATCCTCCAAACTCCCCGAGGCCTTCCCAATAGTGTTGGCTGCCCAGGACAAACAGGGATGATCTTTCACAAGTTAGGAAACTACCTCCACTCAGACCCAGAGACAGATATCCCCATAGAATAAGATTGAATTGGACAGGCACTTAGGCTCTAATCAGATCCATTGCTTTTGTTTCCAGGCATCTCTCCTCAGAGGCCTGGTTTCCAATACCAGAATACGGGGGATTACTGAGGCACTCATCAGAAAAATCTCATCTCCACATAGGAAATGTACTCTTTGGAGCTCTATAAAAACCTCTGTTTAGGAGAATCTTTCAGGGCCCCGGATCAAGCGCCCCATTCCAAGGTCTCCATGGACTTAAACCCACATTATGATCTATTGTCGGGAGAGTCCATGTCAACTCAACCCCCTTGGTTTCTCCCCCAGGGCCTGCAGATCAAACCTGCCTTGTTGCTAGGAGACAACTAGAATGGGAGGCGGGCTGCCCAGGCATCCATCCTTAGAACCCTACTCTGGAGTCGTTCCACATGGGACATCCTAGAGCCATCCAACAGGTCTCAAGTGTCCCACAGAAGGAATCTTTGCAGTCTGGAGCATCTCACAACTCCCATTGTGGGAAAATCTACATGGCCTCTTGAGACGCTCCACTTTATAAAGGGGCCATCATGGACAGAAACTCCAACCTGAGCAAACGTCTGATATTCGCCCTGACTTCAGGTGCATGAAATCTTGATTCAGCTCTGCTGAGTGTGCCTTCTGTGCACTCACCCCCAAAACTAAGCCTAGCTTGTTTTCTCAGACTACCGTCCTCACACCCCTGCCCCAAAAGCCCTACAGATTGGCAATACTGGGGCCACAATGCAGCACACTGCCTGCCCTCCAGAAGAAAAACGTTGCCTTATGGAGCTACCTAGAAACCCGAATAAGGATCAACTGAACACCACTCGACTGCACCCCAAATATGCAGTCTACCCTGTCTAATGCCTTGTCTGACACAGCATGAGCCCACACCTCCAGACCTACGCTCAAGAGCTGGCCGCACATTGAGCTCATTGGACCCATCAGGTCCTTAGGTCTTCATCTCTTCCCAACCTCAGTTTTCGGGTTTTAGAACCTAGACCTAAACTCCAATCACTGTCCAGGGGTGAACGTGATGCAGAAACCACAACTCTTCCTTCTCCATGGCTGGAAAACTTGTGGTTGGCATATTCTCCAACGTTCAGTGTAGGAGAATCCAGCGTGGCCCATGAGGCACTTCCCATGCTTGAGGGCCTTGTTGGCACAAATAGGCATTGTGACCCTCAGCATGAGCCCTGTCCTCAAGGAAGGCCTCTCAGTGTCTGAATCAAGAGCCCGCCTATTGGACTGTCCATGCCCCTAGGCCCCCAAACTTAAACAGAGGTGGGGATATCCAGTTGACCCTCCCAAGGACTCTGCTCTGGAATCCCTTTTTTATTGGGACACTTGAGGTACATAAAATAAAATAAAATAAAAAACAGAAAAGACTCCCCCCATCCCACAGAATGTACCCAAACTCTTGGGATCGGGTCAAATCCTCAGAGAAGGAAAGCCATCTACAACCCAGGAGGCCACGCCAGCATTCCACCCACATTGTTGACACAAATCCAGAGACAAAACCTGAGCAAGCACCTCAAACTCACCCTTTTTCATATCCCTAAGTGTTATCATGGTCTGTAGATTGGGCGTGCCATACCTATGTCCCCAATCCTAAGCGGAGTTTGTGTTTTCAGACTTTTGTCCCCACAGGCCTGGCCCACACAGCCTCAATGCTGGGCCCCTAGAGCCAAACTCAGAACTGTGCTTGCCCTCTCCAGGGGATTTCTGCCCATTCCATTGGCCACAACCCTATAGATTAGGAGAAACTCCAAAGTCCTGAGGCCATCCCAATATTATAGGCTGCCCAGGACAAACAGGGGCGATCTGACACAAGCTGAGCAACTACATCCCCTCAGATCCTTAGACACGTATCCTCAGGAAAGAGATTGAACCGGACAGGCACCTAGGGCCTAATCATCTCGATTGCTTTTGTTTCCAGTCATCTCTCCTCAGAGGCCTGGTTTCCCATACCAGCATATGGGAGATTCCTTAGGCACTCATCAAAACAATTCTCTTCTCTACATAGGAAACGTACTCTTTAGAGGCCATAAAAACCTCCGGTTATGAACATCCCTCAAGACCCCGGATCAAGCACCCCATTCCAAGGTCTACATCGACACAAATGCACATTATGACCCATCCTCAACTCACCCATTTCAACACACCCGCCTCAGTTGCTCCCCTAGATCCAGCAGGCGAACTTGCCTTGGCGCTATGAGACACCTGGAATGGGAGGCAGGCTGCCCAGGCATCAATCCTTAGAACCCTGCTCTGGATAACTTCCTTATGGGATGTCCTGGAGCCATCCAACAGGTCTCGACTGTCCCACAGAAGGAATCATTGCGGTTTGGAGCATCTCACAATTCCCATTATGGGAAAACCTCCATGTCCTCGCGACACCGTCCCCTTCATGAAGGGGCCGTCATGGACAGAAACTCCGACGTAAGCCAACGTCTGATTCTAGCTCTGTCTTCAGGCATACGGGATCTCGAATCATCTCTGCAGAGGGTGCCTGCCGTTCCCTCACCCCGAAATCTAAGTCTGGCTTGTGTTCTCAGAATTTGTTTCTCACACTCCTGGCCCACAAGCCTTCCAGTTTGGGAATTCTGGAGCCACTATGTGGCACTGTGTCTTCCCTCCAGAAGAAAAACGTTGCCCTCTGGGGCTACCCAGTAACCACAAATGAGTACCATCCTGCACGAAACTCGACTGCACCCCAATGATACAGTCTAGCCTGGGCACTAATTCCCTGTCTGCCACAGCCTGAGCCTGCACCTCCCAATCCACACTCAACAGCTGGCCGAACACTGAGCACATCAGCCACACCCTGGCCTTAGCTCTTCATCTCTTCCCAACCTCAGTTTTCAGGCTTCAGAACCTAGACCTTAAATCCAATCACAGTCCAGGAGTGAAAGTGTTGCAGAAATTAGAACTCCATCTTCCCCATGGCCAGAAAACTTGTGGTTGCCATATTGTCCAACGTTCCGTGTAGGAGAAACCAGCATGGTACATTAGGCCACGCCCTGACTTGAGGGGCTCCTTGGGCACAAAAACACATTGTGAAACTCAGTGTGAGACCTATCCTCAAGGAAGGCCTCTCAGTGACTGGACCAAGAGCCCACATATGGGGCTTGCCATGTTCTTAGGTCCCAATGTTAACCAGAGGTCTGGTTGTCCAGTCGCCCCTCCCCAGGTCTCTGCTCTGGAATCCCTCTTTTGGTGGTCTACCTTAGGTAAAAAAATAATAATAATAATAAAAAAGTAAACAAAAAAACAAGAAAGGCCTCCTCCCTTCCCACAGAATGACCCCAAACTCTTGGGATCAGGTCAAATCCCCAGAAAGGGAGCCTCATCGATGGCCCATGAGGACACCCCGACATTCCATGGCAATCGGTGACAGATTTCCAGAAAAAAAAAAAAAAAAGCATGAGCCAGCACCTCACATTCGCCATTTGTTCATATCCCGATGAGTTCTCCTCACGGTCTATAGATCGGGCCGGCCATACCTACATCCCTCAACCTAAGTGGAGTTTGTGTTTTCAGACTTTCGTCCAAATAGCCCTGGACCACACACGCTCCACACTTGGGTCCCTGGAGCCACACCTCAGGACTGTGCTTCCCTTTCAAGGGAATTCTTCCCATTCCATTGGCCACAACCTTGCAAATGAGGAAAAACCTCCAAAGTCACCGAGGCCATCCCAATAGTGTAGGCCGCCCAGGACAAACAGGGGTGATCTCAAATCAGCTGAGGAACTACCTCCACTCAGACAACAGATGTCCCCAGAGAAGAATATTGAACCGGACAGGCCCCTAGGCCCTAATCAGATCCATTGCTTTGGTTTCCAGGCATCTCTCCTCAGAGGCCTCGTTTCCAATACCAGCATATGGTGGTTTCCTGAGGCACCAATAAGAACAAATCTCGTCTCCCCATGGAAAACTTGCTCATTGGAGCTTTGTCATAACCTCTGGTTAGGAGAATCCTTTAGGGCCCTGGTGCCACTGCCCCATACCAAGGTCTCCATGGACTCAAACCAACATTAAGACCATCCTCAGGAAAGTCCATTTCAACTCAGCCCCCTCTGTTGCTACCCCAAGCCAGCAGATCAAACGTTTCTTGTTGCTAGGAGACAATTGGAATGTGAGGCTGGCTGCCCAGGCATCCATACTTAGAACCCTGTTCTGGAAAAATACCTTATAAGACGTCCTGGAGCCATCCAACAAATCTTAATTGACCCACAGAAGGAATCCTTGCGGTTTGGAGCATCTCACAACTCCAATAGAGGGAAAACCCCCATGGGCTCATAATGTCCCCCCTTCATGAAGGGGCCAACATGGACAGAAACTCAAACCTGAGCCAAAGTCTGATCCTCAACCTGACTTCAGACGCATGAGATGTCAATTCAGCTCTGCAGAGTGTGCCTGCCATGTCCTTGCCCCGAAACCTAAACCTAGCTTGTGTCCTTAGACTTCCGTCCTCACTCTCCTGGCCCACAAGCCCTCCAGTTTGGGAATTCCGAAGCCACAATGCAGCACTCTGCCTGCCCTCCAGAAGAAAAACTTTGCCCTATGCTGCTAATAAGAAACCCCAAATGATTTTCTAATGCATGCCACTCGATTGTAAAGCAATTATACAGCCTACCCTGTATATTAATGCCCTGTCTGGCACAGCCTGAGACAAGACATCCCAAACGATACCCAGACAGCTGGCCCCAACATGGTCACATAGGACCCGCTATGGCTGTAGGTCGTCATCTCTTCCCAACCTCGGTTTTCAGGCTTCAGAACCTAGACCTTATCTCCAATCACTGCCCAGGGGTGAACGTGATGCAGAAATTAGAATTCCTCCTTCCCCATGGCCAGAAACCTTGTGGTTGGCATGTTGTCCAACGTTCAATGTGGGAAAACCTGCATTGTCCGAAAGGCCACGCCAGTGCTTGAGGGCCGCCTAGGGCACAGACATGCATTGTGACCTGGAGCGTGAGTCCCGTATTAAAGTAACGCCTCTCAGTGGCTGGACCAAGATCTTGCATATGGGGCTTGTCATATCCATAGGCCCCCAGGCTTAACCAGAGGGCGAGTATTCCAGTTCTCAGTACCCACTGCTATGCTATAGATTCCCTCTACAGGGGGGACACATGAAGCAGAAAACAGGACACTTCCCTTCCCACAGAATGACCCCAAACTCTTGGGGGCTGGACAAACTACCAGAGAGGGAGACTTCTACGACCCATGAGGCAACTCCTACATTAAACGGCCATTGTGGACAAAACATCCAGAGACAAAAGCCTGAGCGACTGCCTCCCTCTCACCCTTCTTTCATATCCAGAGGAGCTCCCCTCATGGACTGTAGATCAGGCCTGCCGTAACCTCGGCCCCAGACCTGAGCTGAGTTAGGGATTTTGGATGTCTGTCTGCACAGCCATGGCCCACACGGCCTCCAGGCTGGGGTTCTGGAGCCACACCACAGAACTGTGCCTGCTCTCTCTTAAGAAACTGCCCATTCCATTGGCCACAACTCTACAAAATAGTAGAAACCTCAAGGTCCCCAAGGACATCCCACTACCGCAAGCCGCACTGGACAAATAGGGGCATTATGACACAAGCTGAGCAACTACTACCTCCATGCAGACACACAGACAGATATCCGCAGAGAAAGAAGATTGAACCAGACAGGCCCCTAGGCCCTATTATGAACTCTTGCTTTGGTGTCCAGGTATCACTCCTCAGAGGCCTGGGTTCGAAGACCAGCATACGGGGCTTTCCTGAGGCACCAGACAAAAGACCTCTCATCTCCACATGGGAAGCTTCCTTGTTGGAGTTGTGTCAAGCCCTTCGGGTTGGAGAATCCTGCAGAGTCCCTTAGCTACTGCCACATTCCAAGGTCTCCATGGCCACCAACCCACATTATGACTCATCCTCAGGAGAGTCCATTTAAACTCAGCCTTCTGGGTATCTCACCCAAGAGCCCGCAGATTGAGCGTGCCTTGTCTCGACCAGGCAATGGGAAGGTGAGTTGGCGTTTCTCGGCATCCATGCTTAGGCCCCTGCTCTCGAGTCTTTCTGTATGGGGCATCAAGGGACCATCCAATAGTACTCGACTGTCCTGAAGAAGGAAACTTTGAAGTTTGGAGCAGCTCACAACTCCCAGTGTAGGGAAACCTCCCTGGCCTCATGACGCCCCCACCCTTTTCATGTAAGGGCCGTCATAGACACAAACTCCAGCTTGAAGCAACATCTGATACTCGCCCTGACCTCACTGCAGGAGATCTCGATTCAGCCTCTGCAGAGTGGACCTGCCATGCTCTTGGTCCCAAAACTCGTGCTAGCTTGTGTTTTCAGACTTCCTTCCTCACAATCCTGGCCACACCCCTCCAGTTTGGCAATTCTGGAGACACAATGCAGCACTCTGCCTGCCCCCCAGAAGAAAAATGTTGCCCTATAGGGCTAACCGGAAACGCCAAATGAGTAACAACCTGCATGCCACTCGAACATACCCCAATTATACAGCCTAGCCTGTGCGCTAAAGCCCTGTCTGACACAGCCTGAGGGCAGACCTCCAGTCCAACACCCAGACAGCTGGCCGTACACAGAGCATATCACACCCACAATGGCTTTAGGCCATCATCTCTACCCAACCTCAGTTTTCACCTTCAGAACCTAGACATTATCTCCACTCACTGCTCAGGAGTGAACGTGATGCAAGAATCAGAACTTCTCCTTCGCCTTGGCAAGAAACCTAGTGGTTGGCATGTTGTCCAATGTTCATTGTAGGAGAAAGCAGCATGGACTATGAGGCCCCACCTATCCCTGAGGGCCACAATATGCACAAACACACATTGTGACCCTCAGCGTGAACTATATCCTCATGTAAAGCCTCTTAGTGACTGGAACAACAGCCCACATATGGGGCTTGCCAAGCCCCTAGTCCCCCAATCTCAACCAGAGTTCGAGATGTCTAGTCACCCCTACTCAGGGCTCTACTCTGGAATCCCTCTTTGGTGGAACACCTGAGGTAAAAAAAAAAAAAATACAGAAAGGACTCTTCCCATCCACAGAATGATCCCAACCCCTTGGGATCAGGCCAAATCACCAGAGAAAGAATTGTCCATGGCCCTTGAGGACACCCCGACATTCCACGGCCACCGTTGACACAAAATCCAGAGACAAAACCCTGAGCAAGCGCCACATACTCGCCCTTTGTTCATAGCCCGGAAAATTCTCACGGTCTGTAGATCGAGCCTTCATACATACATCCCCAAACCTAAGCTGAGTTTGTGTTTTCAGACTTCTGTCCCCACAGTCCTGGCCCACACACCATCCAAGCTGGGGCCCCTGGAGACACACCTCAGGACTGTGGCTTCCCTCTCCACTGGAATTCTGCCATTTCCATTGGCCACAACCCTATAGATTAGGAGAATCCTCCAAACTCCCCGAGGCCATCCCAATAGTGTTGGCTGCCCAGGACAAACAGGGATGATCTTTCACAAGTTAGGAAACTACCTCCACTCAGACCCAGAGACAGATATCCCCATAGAATAAGATTGAACTGGACAGGCACTTAGGCTCTAATCGGATCCATTGCTTTTGTTTCCAGGCATCTCTCCTCAGAGGCCTGGTTTCCAATACCAGAATACGGGGGATTACTGATGCACTCATCAGAAAAATCTCATCTCCACATAGGAAATGTACTCTTTGGAGCTCTATAAAAACCTCTGTTTAGGAGAATCTTTCAGGGCCCCGGATCAAGCGCCCCATTCCAAGGTCTCCATGGACTTAAACCCACATTATGATCTATTGTCGGGAGAGTCCATGTCAACTCAACCCCCTTGGTTTCTCCCCCAGGGCCTGCAGATCAAACCTGCCTTGTTGCTAGGATACAACTAGAATGGGAGGCGGGCTGCCCAGGCATCCATCCTTAGAACCCTACTCTGGAGTCGTTCCACATGGGACATCCTAGAGCCATCCAACAGGTCTCAAGTGTCCCACAGAAGGAATCTTTGCAGTCTGGAGCATCTCACAACTCCCATTGTGGGAAAATCTACATGGCCTCTTGAGACGCTCCACTTTATAAAGGGGCCATCATGGACAGAAACTCCAACCTGAGCAAACGTCTGATATTCGCCCTGACTTCAGGTGCATGAAATCTTGATTCAGCTCTGCTGAGTGTGCCTTCTGTGCACTCACCCCCAAAACTAAGCCTAGCTTGTTTTCTCAGACTACCGTCCTCACACCCCTGCCCCAAAAGCCCTACAGATTGGCAATACTGGGGCCACAATGCAGCACACTGCCTGCCCTCCAGAAGAAAAACGTTGCCTTATGGAGCTACCTAGAAACCCGAATAAGGATCAACTGAACACCACTCGACTGCACCCCAAATATGCAGTCTACCCTGTCTAATGCCTTGTCTGACACAGCATGAGCCCACACCTCCAGACCTACGCTCAAGAGCTGGCCGCACATTGAGCTCATTGGACCCATCAGGTCCTTAGGTCTTCATCTCTTCCCAACCTCAGTTTTCGGGTTTTAGAACCTAGACCTAAACTCCAATCACTGTCCAGGGGTGAACGTGATGCAGAAACCACAACTCTTCCTTCTCCATGGCTGGAAAACTTGTGGTTGGCATATTCTCCAACGTTCAGTGTAGGAGAATCCAGCGTGGCCCATGAGGCACTTCCCATGCTTGAGGGCCTTGTTGGCACAAATAGGCATTGTGACCCTCAGCATGAGCCCTGTCCTCAAGGAAGGCCTCTCAGTGTCTGAATCAAGAGCCCGCCTATTGGACTGTCCATGCCCCTAGGCCCCCAAACTTAAACAGAGGTGGGGATATCCAGTTGACCCTCCCAAGGACTCTGCTCTGGAATCCCTTTTTTATTGGGACACTTGAGGTACATAAAATAAAATAAAATAAAAAACAGAAAAGACTCCCCCCATCCCACAGAATGTACCCAAACTCTTGGGATCGGGTCAAATCCTCAGAGAAGGAAAGCCATCTACAACCCAGGAGGCCACGCCAGCATTCCACCCACATTGTTGACACAAATCCAGAGACAAAACCTGAGCAAGCACCTCAAACTCACCCTTTTTCATATCCCTAAGTGTTATCATGGTCTGTAGATTGGGCGTGCCATACCTATGTCCCCAATCCTAAGCGGAGTTTGTGTTTTCAGACTTTTGTCCCCACAGGCCTGGCCCACACAGCCTCAATGCTGGGCCCCTAGAGCCAAACTCAGAACTGTGCTTGCCCTCTCCAGGGGATTTCTGCCCATTCCATTGGCCACAACCCTATAGATTAGGAGAAACTCCAAAGTCCTGAGGCCATCCCAATATTATAGGCTGCCCAGGACAAACAGGGGCGATCTGACACAAGCTGAGCAACTACATCCCCTCAGATCCTTAGACACGTATCCTCAGGAAAGAGATTGAACCGGACAGGCACCTAGGGCCTAATCATCTCGATTGCTTTTGTTTCCAGTCATCTCTCCTCAGAGGCCTGGTTTCCCATACCAGCATATGGGAGATTCCTTAGGCACTCATCAAAACAATTCTCTTCTCTACATAGGAAACGTACTCTTTAGAGGCCATAAAAACCTCCGGTTATGAACATCCCTCAAGACCCCGGATCAAGCACCCCATTCCAAGGTCTACATCGACACAAATGCACATTATGACCCATCCTCAACTCACCCATTTCAACACACCCGCCTCGGTTGCTCCCCTAGATCCAGCAGGCGAACTTGCCTTGGCGCTATGAGACACCTGGAATGGGAGGCAGGCTGCCCAGGCATCGATCCTTAGAACCCTGCTCTGGATAACTTCCTTATGGGATGTCCTGGAGCCATCCAACAGGTCTCGACTGTCCCACAGAAGGAATCATTGCGGTTTGGAGCATCTCACAATTCCCATCATGGGAAAACCTCCATGTCCTCGCGACACCGTCCCCTTCATGAAGGGGCCGTCATGGACAGAAACTCCGACGTAAGCCAACGTCTGATTCTAGCTCTGTCTTCAGGCATACGGGATCTCGAATCATCTCTGCAGAGGGTGCCTGCCATTCCCTCACCCCGAAATCTAAGTCTGGCTTGTGTTCTCAGAATTTGTTTCTCACACTCCTGGCCCACAAGCCTTCCAGTTTGGGAATTCTGGAGCCACTATGTGGCACTGTGTCTTCCCTCCAGAAGAAAAACGTTGCCCTCTGGGGCTACCCAGTAACCACAAATGAGTACCATCCTGCACGAAACTCGACTGCACCCCAATGATACAGTCTAGCCTGGGCACTAATTCCCTGTCTGCCACAGCCTGAGCCTGCACCTCCCAATCCACACTCAACAGCTGGCCGAACACTGAGCACATCAGCCACACCCTGGCCTTAGCTCTTCATCTCTTCCCAACCTCAGTTTTCAGGCTTCAGAACCTAGACCTTAAATCCAATCACAGTCCAGGAGTGAAAGTGTTGCAGAAATTAGAACTCCATCTTCCCCATGGCCAGAAAACTTGTGGTTGCCATATTGTCCAACGTTCCGTGTAGGAGAAACCAGCATGGTACATTAGGCCACGCCCTGACTTGAGGGGCTCCTTGGGCACAAAAACACATTGTGAAACTCAGTGTGAGACCTATCCTCAAGGAAGGCCTCTCAGTGACTGGACCAAGAGCCCACATATGGGGCTTGCCATGTTCTTAGGTCCCAATGTTAACCAGAGGTCTGGTTGTCCAGTCGCCCCTCCCCAGGTCTCTGCTCTGGAATCCCTCTTTTGGTGGTCTACCTTAGGTAAAAAAATAATAATAATAATAAAAAAGTAAACAAAAAAACAAGAAAGGCCTCCTCCCTTCCCACAGAATGACCCCAAACTCTTGGGATCAGGTCAAATCCCCAGAAAGGGAGCCTCATCGATGGCCCATGAGGACACCCCGACATTCCATGGCAATCGGTGACAGATTTCCAGAAAAAAAAAAAAAAAAAAGCATGAGCCAGCACCTCACATTCGCCATTTGTTCATATCCCGATGAGTTCTCCTCACGGTCTATAGATCGGGCCGGCCATACCTACATCCCTCAACCTAAGTGGAGTTTGTGTTTTCAGACTTTCGTCCAAATAGCCCTGGACCACACACGCTCCACACTTGGGTCCCTGGAGCCACACCTCAGGACTGTGCTTCCCTTTCAAGGGAATTCTTCCCATTCCATTGGCCACAACCTTGCAAATGAGGAAAAACCTCCAAAGTCACCGAGGCCATCCCAATAGTGTAGGCCGCCCAGGACAAACAGGGGTGATCTCAAATCAGCTGAGCAACTACCTCCACTCAGACAACAGATGTCCCCAGAGAAGAATATTGAACCGGACAGGCCCCTAGGCCCTAATCAGATCCATTGCTTTGGTTTCCAGGCATCTCTCCTCAGAGGCCTCGTTTCCAATACCAGCATATGGTGGTTTCCTGAGGCACCAATAAGAACAAATCTCGTCTCCCCATGGAAAACTTGCTCATTGGAGCTTTGTCATAACCTCTGGTTAGGAGAATCCTTTAGGGCCCTGGTGCCACTGCCCCATACCAAGGTCTCCATGGACTCAAACCAACATTAAGACCATCCTCAGGAAAGTCCATTTCAACTCAGCCCCCTCTGTTGCTACCCCAAGCCAGCAGATCAAACGTTTCTTGTTGCTAGGAGACAATTGGAATGTGAGGCTGGCTGCCAGGCATCCATACTTAGAACCCTGTTCTGGAAAAATACCTTATAAGACGTCCTGGAGCCATCCAACAAATCTTAATTGTCCCACAGAAGGAATCCTTGCGGTTTGGAGCATCTCAGAACTCCAATAGAGGGAAAACCCCCATGGGCTCATAATGTCCCCCCTTCATGAAGGGGCCAACATGGACAGAAACTCAAACCTGAGCCAAAGTCTGATCCTCAACCTGACTTCAGACGCATGAGATGTCAATTCAGCTCTGCAGAGTGTGCCTGCCATGTCCTTGCCCCGAAACCTAAACCTAGCTTGTGTCCTTAGACTTCCGTCCTCACTCTCCTGGCCCACAAGCCCTCCAGTTTGGGAATTCCGAAGCCACAATGCAGCACTCTGCCTGCCCTCCAGAAGAAAAACTTTGCCCTATGCTGCTAATAAGAAACCCCAAATGATTTTCTAATGCATGCCACTCGATTGTAAAGCAATTATACAGCCTACCCTGTATATTAATGCCCTGTCTGGCACAGCCTGAGACAAGACATCCCAAACGATACCCAGACAGCTGGCCCCAACATGGTCACATAGGACCCGCTATGGCTGTAGGTCGTCATCTCTTCCCAACCTCGGTTTTCAGGCTTCAGAACCTAGACCTTATCTCCAATCACTGCCCAGGGGTGAACGTGATGCAGAAATTAGAATTCCTCCTTCCCCATGGCCAGAAACCTTGTGGTTGGCATGTTGTCCAACGTTCAATGTGGGAAAACCTGCATTGTCCGAAAGGCCACGCCAGTGCTTGAGGGCCGCCTAGGGCACAGACATGCATTGTGACCTGCAGCGTGAGTCCCGTATTAAAGTAACGCCTCTCAGTGGCTGGACCAAGATCTTGCATATGGGGCTTGTCATATCCATAGGCCCCCAGGCTTAACCAGAGGGCGAGTATTCCAGTTGTCAGTACCCACTGCTATGCTATAGATTCCCTCTACAGGGGGGACACATGAAGCAGAAAACAGGACACTTCCCTTCCCACAGAATGACCCCAAACTCTTGGGGGCTGGACAAACTACCAGAGAGGGAGACTTCTACGACCCATGAGGCAACTCCTACATTAAACGGCCATTGTGGACAAAACATCCAGAGACAAAAGCCTGAGCGACTGCCTCCCTCTCACCCTTCTTTCATATCCAGAGGAGCTCCCCTCATGGACTGTAGATCAGGCCTGCCGTAACCTCGGCCCCAGACCTGAGCTGAGTTAGGGATTTTGGATGTCTGTCTGCACAGCCATGGCCCACACGGCCTCCAGGCTGGGGTCTCTGGAGCCACACCACAGAACTGTGCCTGCTCTCTCTTAAGAAACTCCCCATTCCATTGGCCACAACTCTACAAAATAGTAGAAACCTCAAGGTCCCCAAGGACATCCCACTACCGCAAGCCGCACTGGACAAATAGGGGCATTATGACACAAGCTGAGCAACTACTACCTCCATGCAGACACACAGACAGATATCCGCAGAGAAAGAAGATTGAACCAGACAGGCCCCTAGGCCCTATTATGAACTCTTGCTTTGGTGTCCAGGTATCACTCCTCAGAGGCCTGGGTTCGAAGACCAGCATACGGGGCTTTCCTGAGGCACCAGACAGAAGATCTCTCATCTCCACCTGGGAAGCTTCCTTGTTGGAGTTGTGTCAAGCCCTTCGGGTTGGAGAATCCTGCAGAGTCCCTTAGCTACTGCCACATTCCAAGGTCTCCATGGCCACTAAACCACATTATGACTCATCCTCAGGAGAGTCCATTTAAACTCAGCCTTCTGGGTATCTCACCCAAGAGCCCGCAGATTGAGCGTGCCTTGTCTCGACCAGGCAATGGGAAGGTGAGTTGGCGTTTCTCGGCATCCATGCTTAGGCCCCTGCTCTCGAGTCTTTCTGTATGGGGCATCAAGGGACCATCCAATAGTACTCGACTGTCCTGAAGAAGGAAACTTTGAAGTTTGGAGCAGCTCACAACTCCCAGTGTAGGGAAACCTCCCTGGCCTCATGACGCCCCCACCCTTTTCATGTAAGGGCCGTCATAGACACAAACTCCAGCTTGAAGCAACATCTGATACTCGCCCTGACCTCACTGCAGGAGATCTCGATTCAGCCTCTGCAGAGTGGACCTGCCATGCTCTTGGTCCCAAAACTCGTGCTAGCTTGTGTTTTCAGACTTCCTTCCTCACAATCCTGGCCACACCCCTCCAGTTTGGCAATTCTGGAGACACAATGCAGCACTCTGCCTGCCCCCCAGAAGAAAAATGTTGCCCTATAGGGCTAACCGGAAACGCCAAATGAGTAACAACCTGCATGCCACTCGAACATACCCCAATTATACAGCCTAGCCTGTGCGCTAAAGCCCTGTCTGACACAGCCTGAGGGCAGACCTCCAGTCCAACACCCAGACAGCTGGCCGTACACAGAGCATATCACACCCACAATGGCTTTAGGCCATCATCTCTACCCAACCTCAGTTTTCACCTTCAGAACCTAGACATTATCTCCACTCACTGCTCAGGAGTGAACGTGATGCAAGAATCAGAACTTCTCCTTCGCCTTGGCAAGAAACCTAGTGGTTGGCATGTTGTCCAATGTTCATTGTAGGAGAAAGCAGCATGGACTATGAGGCCCCACCTATCCCTGAGGGCCACAATATGCACAAACACACATTGTGACCCTCAGCGTGAACTATATCCTCATGTAAAGCCTCTTAGTGACTGGAACAACAGCCCACATATGGGGCTTGCCAAGCCCCTAGTCCCCCAATCTCAACCAGAGTTCGAGATGTCTAGTCACCCCTACTCAGGGCTCTACTCTGGAATCCCTCTTTGGTGGAACACCTGAGGTAAAAAAAAAAAAAAATACAGAAAGGACTCTTCCCATCCACAGAATGATCCCAACCCCTTGGGATCAGGCCAAATCACCAGAGAAAGAATTGTCCATGGCCCTTGAGGACACCCCGACATTCCACGGCCACCGTTGACACAAAATCCAGAGACAAAACCCTGAGCAAGCGCCACATACTCGCCCTTTGTTCATAGCCCGGAAAATTCTCACGGTCTGTAGATCGAGCCTTCATACATACATCCCCAAACCTAAGCTGAGTTTGTGTTTTCAGACTTCTGTCCCCACAGTCCTGGCCCACACACCATCCAAGCTGGGGCCCCTGGAGACACACCTCAGGACTGTGGCTTCCCTCTCCACTGGAATTCTGCCATTTCCATTGGCCACAACCCTATAGATTAGGAGAATCCTCCAAACTCCCCGAGGCCATCCCAATAGTGTTGGCTGCCCAGGACAAACAGGGATGATCTTTCACAAGTTAGGAAACTACCTCCACTCAGACCCAGAGACAGATATCCCCATAGAATAAGATTGAACTGGACAGGCACTTAGGCTCTAATCGGATCCATTGCTTTTGTTTCCAGGCATCTCTCCTCAGAGGCCTGGTTTCCAATACCAGAATACGGGGGATTACTGATGCACTCATCAGAAAAATCTCATCTCCACATAGGAAATGTACTCTTTGGAGCTCTATAAAAACCTCTGTTTAGGAGAATCTTTCAGGGCCCCGGATCAAGCGCCCCATTCCAAGGTCTCCATGGACTTAAACCCACATTATGATCTATTGTCGGGAGAGTCCATGTCAACTCAACCCCCTTGGTTTCTCCCCCAGGGCCTGCAGATCAAACCTGCCTTGTTGCTAGGATACAACTAGAATGGGAGGCGGGCTGCCCAGGCATCCATCCTTAGAACCCTACTCTGGAGTCGTTCCACATGGGACATCCTAGAGCCATCCAACAGGTCTCAAGTGTCCCACAGAAGGAATATTTGCAGTCTGGAGCATCTCACAACTCCCATTGTGGGAAAATCTACATGGTCTCTTGAGACGCTCCACTTTATAAAGGGGCCATCATGGACAGAAACTCCAACCTGAGCAAACGTCTGATATTCGCCCTGACTTCAGGTGCATGAGATCTTGATTCAGCTCTGCAGAGTGTGCCTTCTGTGCACTCACCCCCAAAACTAAGCCTAGCTTGTGTTCTCAGACTACCGTCCTCACACCCCTGCCCCAAAAGCCCTACAGATTGGCAATACTGGGGCCATAACGCAGCACACTGCCTGCCCTCCAGAAGAAAAACGTTGCCTTATGGAGGTACCTAGAAACCCGAATAAGGATCAACTGAACGCCACTCGACTGCACCCCAAATATGCAGTCTACCCTGTCTAATGCCTTGTCTGACACAGCATGAGCCCACACCTCCAGACCTACGCTCAACAGCTGTCTGCACACTGAGCTCATTGGACCCATCAGGTCCTTAGGTCTTCATCTCTTCCAACCTCAGTTTTCGGGTTTCAGAACCTAGACCTAAACTCCAATCACTGTCCAGGGGTGAACGTGATGCAGAAATCACAACTCTTCCTTCGCCATGGCTGGAAACCTTGTGGTTGGCATATTCTCCAACGTTCAGTGTAGAATAATCTAGCGTGGCCAATGAGGCACTTCCCATGTTTGAGGGCCTTGTTGGGCACAAATAGGCATTGTGAACCTCAGCATGAGCCCTGTCCTCAAGAAAGGCCTCTCAGTGTCTGAATCAAGAGCCCGCCTATTGGACTTTCCATGCCCCTAGGCCCCCAAACTTAAACAGAGGTGGGGATATCCAGTTGTCCCTCCCAAGGACTCTGCTCTGGAATCCCTCTTTTATTGGGACACTTGAGGTACATAAAATAAAATATAAAATAAAATAAAATAAAAAACAGAAAAGACTCCTCCCATCCCACAGAATGTACCCAAACTCTTGGGATCGGGTCAAATCCTCAGAGAAGGAAAGCCATCCACAACCCATGAGGCCACACCAGCATTCCACCCACATTGTTGACACAAATCCAGAGACAAAACCTGAGCAAGCACCTCAAACTCACCCTTTTTCATATCCCTAAGTGTTATCACAGTCTGTAGATTGGGCGTGCCATACCTATGTCCCCAATCCTAAGCGGAGTTTGTGTTTTCAGACTTTTGTCCCCACAGGCCTGGCCCACACAGCCTCAAGGCTGGGCCCCTAGAGCCAAACTCAGAACTGTGCCTGCCCTCTCCAGGGGATTTCTGCCCATTCCATTGGCCACAAACCTATAGATTAGGAGAAACTCCAAAGTCCGGAAGCCATCCCAATATTATAGGCTGCCCAGGACAAACAGGTGCGATCTGACACAAGCTGAGCAACTACATCCCCTCAGATCCTTAGACACGTATCCTCAGGAAAGAGATTGAACCGGACAGGCACCTAGGCCCTAATCATCTCGATTGCTTTTGTTTCCAGTCATCTACCTCAGAGGCTTGGTTTCCCATACCAGCATATGGGAGATTCCTTAGGCACTCATCAAAACAATTTTCTTCTCTACATAGGAAAAGTACTCTT
The DNA here is from genome assembly GCF_964662115.1 of Mustela nivalis. Classification (NCBI taxonomy): domain Eukaryota; kingdom Metazoa; phylum Chordata; class Mammalia; order Carnivora; family Mustelidae; genus Mustela; species Mustela nivalis. The sequence continues at coordinate 72,463 of NW_028135104.1, forward strand.
TAGAGCCCATCAAAACCTCCGGTTATGAACGTCCCTCAAGGCCCCGGATCAAGCACCCCCTTCCAAAGTCTCCATGGACGCAAATGCACATTATGACCCATCCTCAACTCACCCATTTCAACACACCCGCCTCGGTTGCTCCCCTAGATCCAGCAGATCGAACTTGCCTTGGCGCTATGAGACACCTGGAATGGGAGGCAGGCTGCCCAGGCATTCATCCTTAGAACCCTGCTCTGGATAACTTCCTTATGGGATGTCCTGGAGCCATCCAACAGGTCTCGACTGTCCCACAGAAGGAATCATTGTGGTTTGGAGCATCTCACAATTCCCATCGTGGGAAAACCTCCATGTCCTCGTGACACCGTCCCCTTCATGAAGGGGCCGTCATGGACAGAAACTCCGACGTAAGCCAAAGTCTGATCCTAGCTCTGTCTTCAGGCATACAGGATCTCGAATCATCTCTGCAGAGGGTGCCTGCCGTCCCCTCACCCCGAAATCTAAGTCTGGCTTGTGTTCTCAGAATTTTTTTCTCACACTCCTGGCCCACAAGACTTCCAGTTTGGGAATTCTGGAGCCACTATGTGGCACTGTGTCTTCCCTCCAGAAGAAAAACGTTGCCCTCTGGGGCTACCCAGTAACCACAAATGAGTACCATCCTGCACGAAACTCGACTGCACCCCAATGATACAGTCTAGCCTGGGCACTAATTCCCTGTCTGCCACAGCCTGACCCTGCACCTCCCAACGCACACTCAACAGCTGGCCGAACACTGAGCACATCAGCCACACCATGGCCTTAGGTCTTCATCTCTTCCCAACCTCAGTTTTCAGGCTTCAGAACCTAGACCTTAAATCCAATCACAGTCCAGGAGTGAAAGTGTTGCAGAAATTAGAACTCCTTCTTCCCCATGGCCAGAAAAATTGTGGTTGCCATATTGTGCAACGTTCAGTGTAGGAGAAACCAGCATGGTACATTAGGCCACGCCCTGACTTGAGGGGCTCCTTGGGCACAAAAACACATTGTGAAACTCAGTGTGAGACCTATCCTCAAGGAAGGCCTCTCAGTGTCTGGACCAAGAGTCCACATATGGGGCTTGCCATGTTCTTAGGTCCCAATGTTAACCAGAGGTCTGGTTGTCCAGTCGCTCCTCGCCAGGACTCTGCTCTTGGATCCCTCTTTTGGTGGTCCACCTTAGGTAAAAAAAAATAATAATACTAAAATAATAAACAAAAAAACAAGAAAGGCCTCCTCCCTTCCCACAGAATGACCCCAAACTCTTGGGATCGGGTCAAATCCCCAGAAAGGGAGCCTCATCAATGACCCATGAGGACACCCCGACATTCCATGGCAATCGGTGACACAATTCCAGAAAAAAAAAAAAAGCATGAGCCAGCACCTCACATTCGCCCTTTGTTCATATCCCGAAGAGTTCTCCTCACGGTCTATAGATCGGGCCGGCCATACCTACATCCCCCAACCTAAGTGGAGTTTGTGTTTTCAGACTTTTGTCCAAATAGCCCTGGACCAAACACGCTCCACAATTGGGTCCCTGGAGCCACACCTCAGGACTGTGCTTCCCTTTCAAGGGAATTCTTCCCATTCCATTGGCCACAACCTTGCAAATGAGGAAAAACCTCCAAAGTCACCGAGGCCATCCCATTAGTGTAGGCCGCCCAGGACAAACAGGGGTGATCTCAAACCGGCTGAGCAACTACCTCCACTCAGACAACAGATGTCCCCAGAGAAGAATATTGAACCGGACAGACCCCTAGGCCCTAATCAGATCCATTGCTTTGGTTTCCAGGCATCTGTCCTCAGAGGCCTCGTTTCCAATACCAGCATATGGTGGTTTCCTGAGGCACCAATAAGAACAAATCTCGTCTCCCCATGGAAAACTTGCTCATTGGAGCTTTGTCATAACCTCTGGTTAGGAGAATCCTTCAGGGCCCTGGTGCCACTGCCCCATACCAAGGTCTCCATGGACTCAAACCAACATTAAGACCATCCTCAGGAAAGTCCATTTCAACTCAGCCCCCTCTGTTGCTACCCCAAGCCAGCAGATCAAACGTTTCTTGTTGCTAGGAGACAATTGGAATGTGAGGCTGGCTGCCCAGGCATTCATACTTAGAACCCTGTTCTGGAAAAATACCTTATAAGACGTCCTGGAGCCATCCAAAAAATCTTAATTGTCCCACAGAAGGAATCCTTGCGGTTTGGAGCATCTCACAACTCCAATAGAGGGAAAACCCCCATGGGCTCATAATGTCCCCCCTTCCTGAAGGGGCCAACATGCACAGAAACTCAAACCTGAGCCAAAGTCTGAATCTCGACCTGACTTCAGACGCATGAGATCTCAATTCAGCTCTGCAGAGTGTGCCTGCCATGTCCTTGCCCCGAAACCTAAGCCTAACTTGTGTTCTCAGACTTCCGTTCTCACTCTCCTGGCCCACAAGCCCTCCAGTTTGGGAATTCCGATGCCACAATGCAGCACTCTGCCTGCCCTCCAGAAGAAAAACTTTGCCCTATGCTGCTAATAAGAAACCCCAAATGATTTTCTAATGCATGCCACTTGATTGTAAAGCAATTATACAGCCTACCCTGTATACTAATGCCCTGTCTGGCACAGCCTGAGACAAGACATCCCAAACGATACCCAGACAGCTGGCCCCAACCTGGACACATAGGACCCGCTATGGCTGTAGGTCGTCATCTCTTCCCAACCTCGGTTTTCAGGCTTCAGAACCTAGACCTTATCTCCAATCACTGCCCAGGGGTGAACGTGATGCAGAAATTAGAATTCCTCCTTCCCCATGGCCAGAAACCTTGTGGTTGGCATGTTGTCCAACGTTCAATGTGGGAAATTCTGCATTGTCCGAAAGGCCACGCCAGTGCTTGAGGGCCGCCTAGCGCACAGACATGCATTGTGACCTGCAGCGTGAGTCCCGTATTAAAGTAACGCCTCTCAGTGGCTGGACCAAGATCCTGCATATGGGGCTTGTCATATCCATAGGCCCCCAGGCTTAACCAGAGGGTGAGTATTCCAGTTGTCAGTACCCACTGCTATGCTCTAGAATCCCTCTACTGGGGGGACACATGAAGCAGAAACAGGACACTTCCCTTCCCACAGAATGACCCCAAACTCTTGGGGGCTGGACAAACTACCAGAGAGGGAGACTTCTACGACCCATGAGGCAACTCCTACATTAAACGGCCATTGTGGACAAAACATCCAGAGACAAAAGCCTGAGCGACTGCCTCCCTCTCACCCTTCTTTCATATCCAGAGGAGCTCCCCTCATGGACTGTAGATCAGGCCTGCCGTAACCTCGGCCCCAAACCTGAGCTGAGTTAGGGTTTTTGGATGTCTGTCTGCACAGCCATGGCCCACACAGCCTCCAGGCTGGGGTCTCTGGAGCCACACCACAGAACTGTGCCTGCTCTCTCCTAAGAAACTGCCCATTCCATTGGCCACAACTCTACAAAATAGTAGAAACCTCAAGGTCCCCAAGTACATCCCACTACCACAAGCCGCACTGGACAAATACTGGCATTATGACACAAGCTGAGCATCTACTCCCTCCATGCAGACACACAGACAGATATCCGCAGAGAAAGAAGATTGAACCAGACAGGCCCCTAGGCCCTATTATGAACTCTTGCTTTGGTGTCCAGGTATCACTCCTCAGAGGCCTGGGTTTGAAGACCAGCATACGGGGCTTTCCTGAGGCACCAGACAGAAGACCTCTCATCTCCACATGGGAAGCTTCCTTGTTGGAGTTTTGTCAAGCCCTTCGGGTTGGAGATTCCTGCAGAGTCCCTTAGCTACTGCCACATTCCAAGTTCTCCTTGGCCACCAACCCACATTATGACTCATCCTCAGGAGAGTCCATTTAAACTCAGCCTTCTGGGTAGCTCACCCAAAAGCCCGCAGATTGAGCGTGCCTTGTCTCGACCAAGCAATGGGAAGGTGAGTTGGCGTTTCTCGGCATCCATGCTTAGGGCCCTGCTCTCGAGTCTTTCTGTATGGGGCATCCTGGAACCATCCAATAGTACTCGACTGTCCTGAAGAAGGAAACTTTGAAGTTTGGAGCAGCTCACAACTCCCAGCGTAGGGAAACCTCCCTGGCCTCATGACGCCCCCACCCCCTTCAGGAAGGGGCCGTCATGGACACAAACTCCAGCTTGAGGCAACATCTGATACTCGCCCTGACCTCACCTGCAGGAGATCTCGATTCAGCCCCTGCAGAGTGGGCCTGCCATGCTCTTGGCCCCAAAACTCGTGCTAGCTTGTGTTTTCAGACTTCCTTCCTCACAATCCTGGCCACACCCCTCCAGTTTGGCAATTCTGGAGACACAATGCAGCACTCTGCCTGCCCTCCAGAAGAAAAATGTTGCCCTATAGGCCTAACCAGAAAGGCCAAATGAGTAACAACCTGCATGCCACTCGACCACACCCCAATTATACAGTCTAGCCTGTGCACTAAAGCCCTGTCTGAAACAGCCTGAGGGCAGACCTCCAGTCCAACACCCAGACAGCTGGCCATAAACAGAGCATATCACACCCACAATGGCTTTAAGGCATCAACTCTACACAACCTCAGTTTTCACCTTCAGAACCTAGACCTTATCTCCACTCACTGCTCAGGAGTAAACGTGATACAAGAATCAGAACTTCTCCTTCGCCTTGGCAAGAAACCTAGTGGTTGGCATGTTTTTCCAACGTTCAGTGTAGTTGAAACCAGTGTGGCCCATGATGCCCCGCCCATGTTTATGGGCCACATTGGTCACAAACACACATTGTGTCCCTCAGCCTGATCCCAGGCCTCGTGTAAGGCCTCTCAGTGGCTGGATGAAGAGTCAGCATATTCGGCTTGCCATGCCCCTAGGCCCCAAATTTTACCCATTGTTCGGGTTCTCCCTTCACTTTTCCCCAGGGCTCATCTTTGGAATTCCTCTTTTGGCGGGACACCTGAGGTAACAAACCTGAAAGGAGTCCTCCCATTCCACAGATTGATGAAAAGCAATTGGGATCGGACCAAATCCCCAGAGAGAAAGATCCGTCCATGGCCCATGAGGCTTCCCCGACATTCCACGGCCATCGCTGATACAAAATCCAGAGACAAAAGCCTGAGCAAGCCCCTCAGACTCGCTCTTTCTTTATATCCGGAAGAGTTCTTCTCATGGTTTATAGATCGGGCCTGCCATACCTACCTCCCCAAAGCTAAGCTGAGTTTGTGTTTTCAGACTTCTGGTCCAAAGTCCTGGGCCACACACCTTCCAGGCTGGGGCCCCAGGTGTCACACATTAGGACTGTGTCTACCCAATCCATGGGAATTCTGCCCATTCCATGGTCCAAAACCGTAAAATTAGGAGAACCCTCCAAATCCCTGAGGCCATCCCAATAGTGCAGGTCGCCCGGGACAAACAAGGGCGGTCTGATACCAGCTGAGCATCTACCTCTACTCATAACATAGATGGATATCCCCTGAGAAGCAGATTGAACCAGACAGGACCCTAGGCCATAATCGGATACATTGCTTTGGTTTACAGGCATGTCTCCTCAAAAGCCTGGATTCCAATACCAGCATAGGGGTTTTCCTGAGGCACCCATCAAAACAAATCTCGTCTCCACAAGGAACCTTGTGCATCGAGCTATGTCAAAAACTTAGGAGAATACTTCAGGGTCCCGGTGCCACCGCCCCATTTTAAGGCCCTCATGGACACAAACACACATTAGGACCCATCCTCAGGAAAGTCCATTTCAAGTCAGTCACTCCTGTTGCTCACGCAGAGCCATCAGATCTAAACTCTCTTGCTGCTAGGAGAAAATTGGAATGCGAGGCGGGCTTCCCAGTCATCCATTCTCGAATGGTGCCCTGGAGTCATTCCATATGGGATGTCCTGAAGCTGCCCAACAGGTCTCAATTGTCCCGCAGAAGGTATCCTTGAAGGGGGCATCCCACAACACCCAACGTGGGAAAACCTACATGGCCTCGAGATTTCGCTCTCTTCATGAAGGGGCCGTCATGCCCATAAACTCCAACGTGAGACAACGTCTGATCCTCGCCCTGACTTCAGATGCATGAGATATTGGTTCAGATCTACAGTGGTCCCTGCCGTGTCCTCGCCCTGATACACAAGTCCAGCTTGTGTTCTCAGACTTCCGTCCTCACACTCCTGGACACGAAGCCCTCAAGTGGGCAATTCCGGACCGACAATGAAGCACTCTGCCTGCCCTCTAGAAAACAAATTTTGCCTAATGAGCTGCCCAGACAACTTATATGAGGATAAATCTACATGGCACTCGACTTTACCCAAATTATATAGTCTATGGGGGCACTAATGCACTGTCTGACACAAACTGAGCCCGGACCTCCTGACCAACACCCAGACAGCTGACCGCACACTGAGCACATCAGACCCGCCATGGCCTTAGGTTATCATCTCTTCCCTACCTCTGTTTTCAGGCTTCAGAACCGAGACCTTATCTCCAATCACTGCCCAAGGGTGACTGTGATGCAGAAATCAGAACTCTTCCTTACCCATGGCAAGAAATCTTGTCATTGGCAGGTTGTCCAACGTTCAGTGTAGGAGAAACCAGGATTCACCATGAGGCCCCGCCCATTCTTGTTTGCGAAGTGGGAATAAACACGCATTGTGACCCTCAGTGTGAGTCCTGTCCTCTAGTAAGTCCTCTCCGTCGCTCGACCATTAGATGTCATAATGGGCTTGACATGTCCCTAGGCCCAAATTTGTAACCAGATTTCTGGTTGTCCAGTCGGCCCTCCCCAGGGCTCTACTCTGGAATACCTCATTTGGTGGGACACCTGAGGTTAAAAAACAAAACAAGGCAAATCACAACAACAACAAAACGGACTTCTTCCATCCCACAGAATGACCCCAAAATCTTGCGATGGGGACAAACCACCAGAGAGTAAGACTCGTCCATTTCCCATGAAGTCAACCGGAAATTTCATGACCATGAGTGACACGATATCCAGAGACAAAAACTTGAGCAAGAGCCTGACACCCGCCCTTTTTTCATATCCCGAAGAGTTCTCCTCATGGTCTGTAGATCTATACTGCCATACCTATTACCTGAAACATAAGCCGCATTTGTGTTTTCAGACAACTGTCCAAACAGCTCTGCCTACACACCCTACAGGCTCAGGCCCCTGGAGCCAAACCTGAGGACTGTACTTGCCCTCTCCAAGGGAATTGTATGTGCCCATTCCAATGGCCACAACCTACTAATAGGATAAACCTCCAAACTCCCTGAGGCCATCCCAATAGTGGTGGCTCTCCAGGACAAACAGGAGCAATCTGAGCCCATCTGACACCTACATGCACACAGATGCATAGACTGATGTCCCCAGAGGTAAAAAGGTACGAACAGGCCCCTAGGCACTATTTGGATTCATTGTTGTGCTATCCAGTCATCTCTCCTCAGAGGCCTGGATTTCAATACCAGCGTATTGCTGTTTCCTGACTCATCCCTCAGAACAAATCTCATTTACATATGGGAAACTTGCACGTTGGAGCTGTGTCAAAGCCTCTGTTTGAAAAAACCCATCGGGCCCCAGTGCCACCGCTTCATTCCAAGATCTCCATAGACACAAAAACATATTAGGATCCATCCACAGGAGAGTCCATTTCAACTCAGCCTCCTGGGTTGCTCCCCCAGATCCAGCAGATCTAACCTGTCTTGTTGCTAGGACACAATTGGAATGCGAGGTGGGCTACCCAGCCATCCATCCTTAGAACCCTGCTCGGAATCGTTGCCCTGGAGCCAACCAACAGGTCTCAATTGTCCTGCAGAAGAATCTTTGCAGTTTGGAGCTTCTCACAACTAACATCGTGGGAAAACCCCCACGGCCTCATGACCCCCCCGCCCCTTCATGAAGGGCCATCAGGGACAGAAACACCAACCTGAGCGATCTTCTGATCCTCGCCCTGACATCATAAGCACGAGATCTCGATTCAGGTCTGTAGATTGTTCCTGCCTTGTCCTCACCCAGAAACCTAAGCCTAGCTTGTTCTCAGATTTCCTTCCTCAGACTACTGGACCACAAGCCTCCAGTTTGAAAACCAGAACTATAATGCAGCACTCTTCCTGCCCTCAGGAAGAAAAACATTGCCCTCTGGGGCTACCCAGAAACTCCAAAAGAGGATCAACCTGCACGCCATAAGACTGTACCCCAAATATATAGGCTGACCTGGGCACTATTGCCCTTTTTGACACAGCCTGAGCCTGGATTACCTGGCCCCACACAGAAAGCTAGCCGCTCACTGAGCACATCGGACCCGCCATGGTCTTAGGTCGTCATCTCTTCCCAACCTCGGTTGTCAAGTTTCAGAACCTAGACCTTATCTCCAATCACTGCCCAGGCTTGAAAGTGATGCAGAAATCACAACTCCTTCCCCGTGGCAAGAAACCATGTGGTTGGCATGTTGTCCAACGTTCAGTGTAGTTGAAAGCAGGGTGGCCCATGAGGCCCCGCTCATGTTTGTGGGCCACATTGGTCAAAACCACACATTGTGACCCTCACCCTGATCCCAGTCCTCAATAAGGCCTCTCAGTGGCTGGATGAAGAGATAGCATATTGGGCTTGCCATGCCCCTAGGCCCCAAATTTTACCCATAGTTCGGGTTCTCCCTTCACTTTTCCCCAGGGCTCTTCTTTGGAATTCCTCTTTTGGCGGGACACCTGAGGTAACAAACCTGAAAGGAGTCCTCCCATTCCACAGATTGACGAAAAACAATTGGGATCGGGCCAAATCCACAGAGAGGAAAATTCGTCCATGGCCCATGAGGCCTCCCCGACATTCCACGGCCATCTCTGATACAAAATCCAGAGACAAAAGCCTGAGCAAGCGCCTCAGACTCGCTCTTTCTTCATAACCGAAAGAGTTCTTCTTAAGGTTTATAGATCGGGCCTGCCATACCTACGTCCCCAAACCTAAGCTGAGTTTGTGTTTTCAGACTTCTGTCCTCAAAGTCCTGGGCCACACACCCTCCAGGCTGGGGCCCTTGGAGTCACACATTAGGACTGTGCCTACCCAATCCATGGGAATTCTGCCGATGCCATTGTCCAAAACAGTAAAATTTGGAGAACCCTCCAAATCCCTGCGGCCATCCCAATAGTGCAGGTCGCCCGGGACAAACAAGGGCGGTCTGATTCCAGCTGAGCATCTACCTCCACTCATACCATAGATGGATGTCCCCTGAGAAGAAGATTGAACCAGACAGGACCTTAGGCCATAATCGGATACATTGCTTTGGATTACAGGCATGTCTCCTCAAAAGCCTGGATACCAATACCAGCATAGAGGTTTTCCTGAGGCACCCATCAAAACAAATCTCGTCTCCACAAGGAACCTTGTGCATCGAGCTATGTCAAAAGCTTAGGAGAATACTTCAGGGTCCCGGTGCCACCGCCCCATTTTAAGGCCCTCATGGACACAAACACACATTAGGACCCATCCTCAGGAAAGTCCATTTCAAGTCAGCCACCCCGGTTTCTCCCGCTAAGCCATCAGATCTAAACTGTCTTGTTGCTAGGAGACAATTGGAATGCGAGGCGGGCTTCCCAGGCATCCATCCTCGAACGGTGACCTGGAGTCATTCCATATGGGATGTCCTGGAGCTGCCCAACAAGTCTCAATTTTCCCGCAGAAGGAATCCTTGAAGGGGGCATCCCAAAACTCCCAACGTGGGAAAACCTCCATGGCCTCGAGATTCCGCTCCCTTCATGAAGGGGCCGTCATGCACAGAAACTCCAACCTGAGCCAACTTCTGAACCTCGCCCTGACTTCAGATGCATGAGATATAGGTTCAGATCTACAGGGGTACCTGCCGTGCCCTGGCCCTGAAACCCAAGTCTAGCTTGTGTTCTCAGACTTCCGTCCTCACACTCCAGGCCCCGAAGCCCGGAAGTTTCGCAATTCCAGACCCACAATGCAGCACTCTGCCTGCCCTCTAGAAAAAAAAATTTGGCCTAATGAGTGCCCAGGCACCTTATATGAGGATAAATCTACATGGCATTCGACTATACCCAAAGTATATAGTCTAACCTGGGCACTAATGCACTGTCTGACACAACCTGAGCTCGGACCTCCTGACCAACACCCAGAAAGCTGACCGCACACTGAGCACATCAGAACCGCCATGGCCTTAGGTTATCATCTCTTCCCAACTGCGGTTTTTCAGGCTTCAGAACCTAGACCTTATCTCCAACCACTGCCCAGGGGTGCCTGTGATGCAGAAATCAGACCTTGTCGTTACCCATGGCAAGAAACCTTGTGGTTGGCATGTTGTCCAACGTTCAGTGTAGGAGAAACCAGCATTCACCCGGAGGCCCCGCCAATTCTTGAGTGCGAAGAGGGCATAAACACGCATTGTGACCCTCAGCGTGAGTCCTGTGCTCTAGTAAGTCCTCTCAGTGGCTCGACCATTAGATGTCATAATGGGCTTGACATGTCCCTAGGCCACAATTTTTAACCAGATTTCTGGTTGTCCGGTCGGCCCTCCCCAGGGCTCTACTCTGGAATACCTCATTTGGTGAGACACCTGAGGTTAAAAAACAAAACAAAACAAATCAACAACAACAACAACAAAACGGACTTCTTCCATCCCAAGAATGACCCAAAACTCTTGGGACGGGACAAAACCCCAGAGAGTAAGACTCGTCCATTTCCCATGAAGTCACCCGGAAATTTCACGACCATGAGTGACACGATATCCAGAGACAAAAACTTGAGCACGAGCCTCACACTCGCCCTTTTTTCATATCCTGAAGAGTTCTCCTCATGGTCTGTAGATCAGTCCTGCCATACCTATGACCCGAAACATAAGCCGCGTTTGTGTTTTCAGACAACTGTCCAAACAGCTCTGGCCTACACACCCTACAGGCTCAGGCCCCTGGAGCCAAACCTGAGGACTGTACTTGCCCTCTACAAGGGAATTGTATGTGCCCATTCCAATGGCCACAACCTTACTAATAGGATAAACCTCCAAACTGCCTGAGGCCATCCCAATAGTGGTGGCTTCCCAGGACAAACAGGGGCAATCTGAGCCCATCTGAGCACCTACCTGCACTCAGACGCATAGACTGATGTCCCCAGAGGTAAAAAGGAACGAACAGGCCCCTAGGCACTATTCGGATCCATTGCTGTGGTATCCAGTCATCTCTCCTCAGAGGCCTGGATTTCAATACCAGCGTATGGCTGTTTCTTGACTCACCCATCAGAAAACATCTCATCTACATATGGGAAACTTGCACGTTGGAGCTGTGTCAAAGCCTCTGTTTGAAAAAACCCTTCAGGACCCCAGTGCCACCCCTTCATTCCAAGGTCTCCATAGACACAAAAACATATTAGGATCCATCCACAGGAGAGTCCATTTCAACCCAGATCCAGATTGCTCGCCCAGATCCAGCAGATATAACCTGTCTTGTTGCTAGGACACAATTGGAATGCAAGGTGGGATACCCAGGAATCCATCCTTAGAACCCTCCTCGGAATCATTGCCCTGGAGCCAACCAACATGTCTCAATTGTCCTGCACAAGAATCTTTGCAGTTTGGACCTTCTCACAACTAACATCGTGGGAAAACCCCCACGAACTCGAGACCCCGCCCCTTCATGAAGGGGCCATCAGGGACAGAAACACCAACCTGAGCGATCTTCTGATCCTCACCCTGACTTTAGAAGCACGAGATCTCGATTCAGGTCTGTAGATTGTTCCTGCCTTGTCCTCACCCAGAAACCTAAGCCTAGCTTGTGTTATCAGATTTCCGTCTTCAGACTACTGGCCCACAAGCCCTCCAGTTTGCAAACCAGAACTATAATGCAGCACTCTGCCAGCCTTCAGGAAGAAAAACATAGCCCTGTGGGGCTACCCAGAAACTCCAAAGGAGGATCAACCTGCATGCCATTCGACTGTACCCCAAATATATAGGATGACCTAGGCACTATTGCCCATTCTGACACAGCCTGAGCCTGGACTTCCTGGCCCCACCCAGAAGCTGGTCGAACACTGAGCACGCCGGACGAGCCATGTCCTTAGGTCGTCATCTCTTCCCAACCTCGGTTGTCAAGTCTCAGAACCTAGACCTTATCTCCAATCACTGCCCAGGCTTGTAAGTGATGCAGAAATCACAACTCCTTCCCCGTGGCTAGAAACCATGTGGTTGGCATGTTTTCCAATGTTCATTGTAGTTGAAACCAGTGTGGCCCATGAGGCCCCGCCCATGTTTATGGGCCACATTGGTCACAAACACACATTGTGACCCTCAGCCTGATCCCAGTCCTCAGGTAAGGCCTCTCAGTGGCTGGATGAAGAGACAGCATATTGGGCTTGCCATGCCCCTAGGCCCCAAATTTTACCCATAATTCGGGTTGTCCCTTCGCTTTTCCCCAGGGCTCTTCTTTGGAATTCCTCTTTTGGCGGGACACCTAAGGTAACCAACCTGAAAGGAGACCTCCCATTCCACAGATTGACGAAAAAGAATTGGGATCGGTCCAATTCCACAGAGAGGAAGATTCGTCCATGGCCCATGAGGTTTCCCAGACAATCCACGGACATCGCTGATACCGAATCTAGAGACAAAAGACTGAACAAGCACCTCAGACTCGCTCTTTCTTCATATCCTGAAGAGTTCTTCTCATGGTTTATAGATCGGGCCTGCCATACCTACGTCTCCAAACCTAAGCTGAGTTTATGTTTTCAGACTTCTGTCCTCAAAGTCCTGGGCCACACACCCTCCAGGCTGCGGTCCCTGGGGCCACACATAAGGACTGTGCCTACCCAATCCATGGGAACTCTGCCCATTCCATTGTCCAAAACCGTAAAATTAGGAGAACCCTCCAAATCCCTGAGGCCATCCCAATAGGGCATGTCGCCCGTGACATACAAGCGCGGTCTGATAGCAGCTGAGCATCAACCTCCACTCATACCATAGATGGATGTCCCCAGAGAAGAAGATTGAACCAGACAGGACCCTGGCCAATCGGATCCATTGCTTTGGTGAGAGGCATGTCTCCTCAAAAGCCTGGATTCCAATACCAGCATAGGTGTTTTCCTGAGGTAGCAATCAGAACAAATCTCGTCTCCACAAGGAAACATGTGCATCGAGCTCTGTCAAAAGCTTAGGAGAATACTTCAGGGTCCCGGTGCCACGGCCCCATTCCAAGGCCCCATGGACACAAAGACACATTAGGGCCCATCCTGAGGAAAGTCCATTTCAAGTCAGTCACCCCGGTTGCTCCCGCAGAGCCATCAGATCTAAACTGGCTTGTTGCTAGGAGACAATTGGAATGCGAGGCTGGCTTCCCAGGCATCCTCCCTCGAACGGTGCTATGGAGTCACTCCATATGGGATGTCCTGGAGCTGCCCAAAGGTCTCAATTGTCCCGCAGAAGGAATTCTTGAAGGGGGCAACCCACAACTCCCACGTGGGAAAAACTCCATGGACACGAGATTCCGCTCCCTTCATGAATGAGCCGTCAGGCACAGAAACTCCAACCTAAGCCAAAGTCTAATTCTCTCCCTGACTTGAAATGGATGAGATATTGGTTCAGATCTGCAGGGGGTACCTGCCGTGCCCTTGCCCTGAGCCCAAGTATAACTTTTGTTCTCAGAATTCCGACCTCACTCTCCTGGCCTCAAAGCCCTCATGATTGGTAAATCCGGTCCCACAATTAAGCACATGGCCTGCTTTCTGGAAAAAAAATATTGCCTAAAGAGCTGCCAAGGCACCTTATATGAAGATAAACCTACACGGTACTCGACTTTGCCCGAATTATATAGTCTAACCTGGGCACTAATGCACTGTCTGACACAACCTGAGCCCGGACTTCCTGACCAACACCCAGACAGCTGACCGCACACTGAGCACATCAGACTCGCCATGGCCTTAGGTCCTCATCTCTTCCCTACCTCAGTTTTCAGGCCTCAGAAACTAGACTTTATCTCTGCCTGGGGGTGAGTGTGATGCAGAAATCAGAACTTCTCCTTACACATGGCAAGAAACCTTGTGGTTGGCATGTTGTCCAACGTTCATTGTAGGAGAAACTAGCATTCACCCTGAGGCCCGCCTATTCTTGAGTGCGACGAGGGCATAAATATGCATTGTGACCCTCAGGGTGAGTCCTGTCCTCTAGTAAGTCCTCTCAGAGCCTGGATCACTAGATGTCATAATGGGCTTGACATAGCCCTAGGCCCCAATTTTTAAGCAGATTTCTGGTTGTTCAGTCACCCCTCCCCAGAGCTCTACTCTGGAATTCCTCATGTGGTGGGACAACGGAGGTTAAAAAATGAAACAAAACAAAGCAACAACAACAAAAAAAAAACGACTTCTTCCATCCCACAGAATGACCCCAACCTCTTTGGAAGGGGCCAAATCTCCAGAGAGTAAGACTCGTCCATTTCCCATGAAGTCACCCGGAAATTTCACGACCATGAGTGACATGATATGCAGAGACAAAAACATGAGCAATAGCCTCACACTCGCCCTTTTTTCATATACCAAAATGTTCTCCTCATGGTCTGTAGATCAGTCCTGCTCTACCTATGACCCGAAACAGAAGTCGAGTTTGTGTTTTCAGACAACTGTCCAAACAGCCCTGGCCTACACACCCTATAGGCTCAGGCCCCTGAAGCCAAACCTGAGGACTGTTCTTGCCCTCGCAAGGGAATTGTGTGAGCCCATTCCAATGGCGACAACGCAACTAAAAGTATAAACCTTTAAATTCCCTGAGGCCATCCCATAGTGTTGGCTTCCAAGGACAAACACGGGCAATCTGAGTTCATCTGAGCACCTACCTGCACTCTGACCCATAGATAGATGTCGCCCGAGGTAAAAAGAAACCAACAGGCCCCTAGGCACTAATCGTATCCATTGCTTTGTTTTCCAGGCATCTCTCCTCAGAGGCCTGGATTTCAATACCAGAATATGGCTGTTTCTTGACTCACCCATCAGAACAAATCTCCTCTACACATGGGAAACTTGCATGGTGGACCTGTGTCAAACCTCTGTTTAGGAGAAGCCTTCAGGGCCCTAGTGCCACCGCTTAATGCCACAGTCTCCATAGACACAAAAACATATTAGGACCCATCCACAGGAGAGTCCATTTAAACTCAGCGTCCTCGGTTGCTCCCCGAGATCCAACAGATCTAGCCTGTCTTGTAGCTAGGAGAATATTGGAATGCGAGGTGGGCTACCCAGCCATCCATCCTTAGAACCCTGCTCAGAATCGTTGGCCTGGAGCCAACCAACTGGTCTCAATTGTCCCACAGTAGAATCTTTGCAGTTTGGAGCTTCTCACAACTCCCATGGTGGGTAAACCCCCACGGCCTCGTGATTCCCCCCCTTTATGAAGGGGCCATCAGGGACAGAAAGTCAAACCTGAGGCATCGTCTGATGCTCAACCTGACTTCAGGTGCAAGAGTTCTCGATTCAGGTCTGCCATGTCCTCACACATAAAACCTAAGCCTTGCTTGTGTTCTCGGAGTTCCGTCCTCAGACTACCGGCCCATAAGCCCTCCAGTTTGGCAATCCAGAAGTACAATGCGGCACTCTGCCTGCTCCCTGGAAGAAGAACATTGCCCTCTGGGGCTACCCAGAAACCCCAAATGAGGATCAACCTGCACGCCATTTGGCTGTACACCAAATATATAGGCTGAAGTGGGCACAATTGCCCATTCTGACACAGCCTGAGCCTGGAACTCCTGGCCCCACCCAGACAGCTGGCCACACACTGAGCACATCGGACCCGCCATGGCCATAGGTCGTCATCTCTACCCAACCTCGGTTTTCAGGCTTCAGAACCTTGACCTTATCTCCAATCACTGCCCAGGTTTGAAAATGTTGCAGAAATCCGAACTCGTTCCCTTGGCAAGAAACCTCATGGTTGGCATGTTGTCCAACTTTCAGTGTAGTTGAAACCAGTGTGGCACATGAGACCCAGCCCACGCTTGAGGGCCACATTGGTCTCAAACACACATTGTGACCCTCAGCCTGAGCCCGGTCCTCAGGCAAGGCCTCTCAGTGGCTGCATGAAGAAAGAGCATATTGGGCTTGCCATGCCCCTAGACCCCAATTTTTAACCAAGTTCGGGTTGTCCCTTCACTCTTGCCCAGGGCTCTGCTTTGGAATTCCTCTTTTGGTGGGACACCTCAGGTAACAAACCTTAAAGGAGTCCTCCCATTCCACAGATTCACGAAAAAGAATTGGTATAGGGCCAAATCCACAGAGAGGAAGATTCGTCCATGGCTCATGAGGCCTCCCCGACATTCCACGGCCATCGCTGATACAAAATCCAGAGACAAAAGCCTAAGCAAGCGCCTCAGACTCGCTCTTTCTTCATATCCTGAAGAGTTCTTCTCATGATTTGTAGTTCGGCCGTGCCATACCTACGTCCCCAAACCTAAGCTGAGTTTGTGTTTTTTGAGTTCTGTCCTCAAAGTCCTGGGCCACACACCCTCCAGGCTGGGCCCCTGGAACCACACATTAGGACTGTGCCTTACCAATCCATGGGAATTCTGCCCATTCCATTATCCAAAACCATACAAATTAGGAGAAACCTCCAAATTCCCTGAGGCCATACCAATGGTGTAGGTTGTCCGGGACAAAAAAGGGCCGTCTGACACCAGCTGAGCATCTACCTCCACTCATACCATAGATGGATGTCCCCAGAGAAGAAGATTGACCAGACAGGACCCCAGGCCATAATGGGATCCATAGCTTTGGTTTACAGGCATGTCTCTTCAAAAGCCTGGTTTCCAATACCAGCTGAGGGCTTTTCCTGAGGCACCCATCAGAACAAATCTCGTTTACACATGGGAAACTTGCATGTTGGAGCTCTCTCAAAGCCTCTGGTTAGAAGGACATTTCAGGTTCCCGGTGCCAGCGCCTCATTCCAAGGTCTCCATGGAGACACACCCACATTAGGACCCATCCACAGGAGAGTCCATTTCAACTCAGCCCCCTCAGTTGCTCCCCCTGATCCAGCAGATCTAACCCGTCTTGTCGCTAGGAGATGATTGGAATGAGAGGCAGGCTTCCCAGACATCCATACTTAGAACCATTCTCAGAATTATGCTGTATGGGAAGTCCTGGAGCCAACCAACAGGTCTCAATAGTCCCGCAGAAGAATCTTTACTGTTTGGAGCATCTCACAACTCCCATCGTGGGAAAACCTCAATGGCCTCGTGATCCCGCCCCCTGCGCTTCATGAAGGCGCCATCAGGGACAGAAGCTCCAACCTGAGCGATCGTCTGATCCTCGCCCTGACTTCAGATGCAGGACATCTTGATTCAGCTCTGCAGAGTGTGCCTGCCGTGCCCTTGCCCAGAAACGTAAGTCTAGTTTGTGTTCTCAACTTCCATCCTCACATTCCTGGCCCACAAGCCCTCCAGTTTGGCAATTCCAGAACTACAAGGCAGCACTCTGCCTGCTTTCCGGAAGAAAAACTTTGCCCTCTGGGGCTACCCAGATTCCCCAAATGAGGATCAACTTGCATGCCACTTGACTGGACCCCAATTATACAGGCTGTCCTGGGCACTACTGCCCTTTCTGGCACAGCCTGAGACTGAACCTCCTGGCTCGCACCCACCCAGCTAGCCACACACTGAGCACATCAGACCCGCCATGGCCTTAGGTCATCATCTCTTTCCAACCTCGGTTTTCAGGCTTCAGATCCTAAACCTTATCTCCAGTCACCACCCAGGGTTGAACATGATGCAGGAATCAGAACTCCTTCCCCATGGCAAGAAACCTTGTGGTTGGCATGTTGTCCAACGTAAAGTGTAGTTGAAACCAGTGTGGCCCATGAGGCCCTGCAGATGCTTGAGGACCAAGTCGGTCACAAACATGCATTGTGACCCTCAACGTGAGCCCAGTTCTCAAGTAAGGCCTCTCAGCGGCTGGACCAAAAGACAGCATATTGGGCTTGCAATGCCCCTAGGCCCCAATTTTTAACCAGATTTCTGGTTGTCCAGTCTCCCCTCCCCAGGGCTCGGCTTTGGAATCCCTCTTTTGGTGGGACACCTGAGGTAACAAAACTGAAAGGACTCCTCCCATCCCACAGTTTGACCCAAAACAATTGGAATCGGGCCAAATCCACAGAGCGGAAGACTCGTCCATGGCCCATGAGGCCTCCCCGACATTCCACGCCCATCGTTGACACAAAATCCAGAAACAAAAGCCTGAACAAGTGCCTCACAATCTCTCTTTCTTCATATCCGGAAGAATTCTCCTCACGGTCTGTAGATCGGGCCTGCCATACCTACGTCCCTAAACCTAAACTGAGTTTGTGTTTTAGACTTCTGTCTCCACAGTCCTGGTGCACACACCCTGCAGGCTGGGGCCCCTGGAGCCACATCAAAACTGTGCCTTCCCTCTCCACGGGAATTCTGCCCATTCCATTGTCCATAATCATAAAATTAGGAGAAACCTCCAAAGTCCCCAAGGCCTTCACAATAGTGTAGGCCGCCTGGGACAAACAAGGGCCATCTGACACCAGCTGAGCATCTAACTCCACTAATACCTTAGATGGATGTACACAGAGAAGAAGATTCAACCGGACAGGCCCCTAGGCTCTAAATGGAGCCATTGCTTTGGTTTCCAGTTATTTCTCTTCAGAGGCCTATATTCCAATAACAGTATATGGGGGTTTCCTGAGGCACCAATCAGAACAAATCTCGTCTCCACATGGGAAACTTGTCCTTTGGAGATGTCTCAAAACCTCCGGTTAGGAGAATCCTTCAGGGCCCATGCACCAACGCCCCATTCCAAGGTCTCCATGGACACAAACCCACATTAGCATCCATCCTCAGGAGAGTCCATTTCAACTCAGCCCCCTTGGTTGCTCTGACAGAGCCAGCATATCAAACCTGTCTATTTGCTAGGAGACAACTGCAATGTGAGGCGGGCTTCCCATGCATCCATCCTTAGATCCCTGCTCTGGTGTCATTCTGTATGGTATGTACTGGAGTGATACAAAAGGTCTCAATTGTTGATCAGAAGGAATCTTTGTTGTTTGGAGCATCTCACAACTTCCATTGTGGGTAAACCTCCATGGACTGGAGATGCTGTCCCCTTCATAAAGTGGCCAGAATGGACAGAAATTCAAACCTAAGCCTAGGTTTGAACCTCGCCCTGACTTCAGATTCATGATATCCCGATTCAGATCTTCAGAGGGTGCCTGCCGTGCCCTCGCCCAGAACCTACGCCTAACATGTGTTCTCAGACTTCCGTCCTCACACTCCCCGTCCACAAGGCATCCACTTTGGAAATTCCGGAGCCACAAAGCAGCACTCTGCCTGTTCTCCAGAAGAAAAACATTGCCCTTGGGGCTACCCAGAAATGCCAAATAAAGATCAACCTGCACGGCACTCAGTTGTACCCCAATTATACAATCTACCCTGGGCACTAAGGCCCTGTCTGACACAGCCCAAGCTTGGACCTCCCGACCAACACCCAGACAGCTGGCTCCACGCTGAGCATATCGGACCCAACATGGTCTTAGGTCGTCATCTCTTCCCAACCTCGGTTTTCAGACTTCACAACCTAGACCTTATCTCCAATCACTGCCCAGGGGTGAATGACATGCAGAAATCAGAATTAATACTTCCCCATGGCAAGAACTCATGTGGTTGACATGTTGACTATCATTCAGTGTAGGAGAAACAAGCATGCACCATGAGTCCCCACCCATGCTTGAGTACCACGAGGGCATAAACACGCATTGTGACCCTCAGCATGAGTTCTGTCCTCAATGAAGGCCTCTCAGTGGCTGGACCATTAGAAGGCATATTGGGCTTGCCATGCCCCTAGTCCCGTATTTTTAGTTAGATTTCTTGTTGTCCAGGGCTCTGCTCTGGAATCCCTCTTTTGGTGGGACACCTTAGTTAACAAAACTGAATCCCACAGATTAACCCAAAACAATTGGTATCTGGCCAAATCCACAGAGAGAAAGACTCTTCCATGGCCCATGAGGACTCCTTGACATTCCACAGCCATCATTGACACAAAATCCAGGGGCAAAAGCCTGACAAGTGTCACACTTTCACCCTTTATTCATATCCCAAAAAGTTCTCCTCATAGTCTGTAAATCGGACCTGCCATACCTACGTCCCCAAAGCTAAGCTGAGTTTGTGTTTTCAGACATCTGTCCCCACAGTCCTTGCCCACACACCCTCAAGGCTGGGCCCTTGGAGCCACACATCAGGTCTGTGCCTGCCCACTCCACAGGAATTCTGCCCATGCCATTGTCCATAATCATACAATTTAGGAGAAACCTCCAAAGTCCCCGAGGCCATCCCTATAGTGTAGGCCGCCCGGACAAACAGGAGCGGTCTGACACCAGCTGAGCAACTACCTCCATTTCATAAAATAGACAGATGTCGACAGAGAAGAAGATTGAACCAGAGAGGTTCCTAGGACCTAATTGGATGCATTGCTGTGGTTTCTATGTATCTCTCCTCAGAGGCCTGCTTCTAATACCAGCATATGTGGGTTTCCTGAGGCACCAATTAGAACAAATCTTGTCTCCACATGGAAAACTTGCTCTTTCGAGTTGTTTCAAAATCTCCGGTTAGAATCCTTTAGAGCCCTGGGGCCACCACCCCATTCCAACGTCCTCATGGACACAAACACACATTAAGACCCATCTTCAGGAGAGTCCATTTCAACTCAGCTCCCACGATTGCTCCTGCATAGCCATCAGATCGTACCTGTCTTGTGGCAGGGAGACAATTGGTGTAAGAGGCAGTCTGCTCAGGCATCCATCCTTAGAACCCGGCTCTGGAGTCATTCCATATGGGATGTCCTGGAGCCATCCAACAGGTCTCAATTTTCCCGCAGAAGGAATCCTTGCAGTTTGGAGCATCCCACAACTCCCAACGTGGGAAAACCTCCATGGCCTCGAGATTCCACCTCTTTGATGAAGGGGCCATCATGGACAGAAACTCCAACCTGCGCCTAAGTCTGATCCTCGTCCTGACTTCAGATGAATGAGATTTTGATTCGTATCTGCAGAGGGTGCCTGCCGTGCCCTCGCCCTGAAACTTAAGTTTAGCTTATAATCTCAGACTTACGTCCTCACACTCCTGGTCCCGACGCCCTCAAGTTTGGCAATTCTGGACCCACAATGCTGCACTCTGCCTGCCCACCAGAAGAAAAATGTTGCCCCAGTGAGCTTCCCTGACACAATAAATGAGGATGAACCTACATGGAACTCAACTGTACCCAAATTATACATTCTAACCTGGGCACTAATGCATTGTCTGACACAGCCTGAATCCATACCTCCTGAACAACACCCAGAAAGCTGACCGCACACTGAGCACATCGGACCCTCCATGACCTTAGGTTATCATCTCATCCCAACCTCGATTTTCTGGATTCAGAACTTAGATCTTATCTCCAGTCACTGCCCAGGGGTGAACATGATGCAGAAATCAGAATTCCTCCTTCCCCATGGAAAGAAACCTTGTGGTTTGTATGTTGTCCAAAGTTCAGTGTAGGAGAATCAAGCATGGCCCATGAGTCCCCGCCCATGCTTGATGCCTACATTGGGCACAAACATGCATTGTGACCCTCAGTGTGAGCACTGTACTCAAGTAAGACCTCTCAGTGGCTGGACCAAGGTACCCCATATGGGGATTGCCATGCCCTTAGGCCCCCAATCTTATACAGAGTTCGGGTTGTCCAGTCGCCCCTTCCCAGGGTTCTGCTCTGGAATCCCTCTTTAGTGGCACACCTGAGGTTAAAAAAAAAAAAAAAAAAAAAAACAGAATGGACTCCTCCCATCCCACGGAATGACCCCAAAATATTGGGATCATCCAAATCCCCATAGAGGAAGTCTCACCCATGGTCCTTGAGGACGCCCCTACATTCCACGGCCATCAGTGACACAAAATCCAGAGTCAAAAGCCTGAGCAAGTGCCTCACACTCACTCTTTGTTCATATCCTGAAGAGTTCTGCTCAAGGTCTGTAGATCGGGCCTCCCATACCTATGTCCCCAAACCTAAGACGAGTTTCTGTTTTCAGACTTCTGTCCCCACAGCTCTGACCCACACACCCTCCATGCTTGAGCCCCTAGAGCCACACCTCAGGATTGTGCCTTCCCTCCCCAAAGGAATTCTGCCCATTTCATTGGCCACAAACTTGCAAATTAGGAGAAACCTCCAAAGTCAAAGTGGCCATCCCAATAGTGTAGACTGCCCAGGACAAATAGGGGCAATCTGACACCAGCTGAGGAACTACCTCCACTCAATCCCATAGACAGATGAACCGAGAGAAGAAGATTAAACCAGACAGGCCCCAGGCCCTAATCAGATCCATTGCCTTGGTTTCCAGGCATCTCTCCTCAGAGTTCTGGTTTCCAATACCAGCATATTGGGGGTTACTGAAGCACCAATGAGAACAAATCTTGTTTCCCCATGGGAAAAATGCTTCTTGGAGCTGTGTCAAAACCTCTGGTTAGGAGCATCCTTCAGAGCCCTGGTGCCACTGCCCCATTCCAAGGTCTCCATGGACATAATCCCACATTATGACCGATCCTCAGGAGAATGCATTTCAACTCAGCCCCCTCGGCTGCTACATCATAGGCAGCAATCAAACGTGCCGTTTCGCTAGGAGACAATTGGAATGCAAGGCCGGATGCCCAGGCATCCATCCTTACAACCCTGCTCTGCAATTGTTCCATATGGGATGCCCTGGAGCCATCCAACAGGTTTCAACTGACCCGCAGAAAATCCTTGTGGTTTGGAGCATCTCACTACTGCCATCATGGGAAAACACCAATGGCGGTGTGATGACCCCCCTTCATGAAGGGGTCATCATGGACAGAAACTCCAACCTGAGCCAATATATGAACCTCGCCCTGACCTCAAATGCATGAAATCTAAATTCAGCTCTGCAGAGTGTGCCTGTCATTTCCTCGCCCTGAAACCAAAGCAAAGCTTCAGTTCTCAGACTTACATCCTTGCATTCCTGGCCGCAAGGCCTCCAGTTTGGCAGTTCCGGAGCCAGAATGCAGCACTCTGCCTGCCCTCCAGAAGAAAGACTTTGCCCTATGGGGCTACGGAGAAACCCCAAATAATTATCTTCTGCATGCCACTCAACTGTACCCCAATTATACAGCGTATCTGGGCACGAATGCCCTGTCTGGCACAGCCTGAGTGCAGACCTCCTGAACGACACCTAGAAAGCTGGCCCCAAACTGAACACATCGGACCCGCCATGGCCTTAGGTCGTCATCTCTTCCAAACCTCGTTTTTCAGGCTTCAGAACCTAGACCTTATCTCCAATTAGTGCCCAGAGGTGAACGTGATGCAGAAATCAAAACTCCTCCTTCCCCATGGCAAGAAACCCTGAGGTTGGCATGTCCAAGGTTCACTGTAGGAGAAACCTGCAAGCTCAATGAGGTCCCGCCCAATATTGAGGACCACCTTGGGCACAAACACACATTGTGACCCTCAGCATGAGTCCACTATTCAAGTAACGTCTCTCAGTGGCTGGACCAAGAATCTGCATATGGGCTTGCCATGCCCATAGGACCCCAGGCCTAACCAGAGGGTGGGTATTCCAGTTGTATGTACCCAGTGCTCTGCTCTAGAATCCCTCTATTGTGGGGACACATGAGGCAGAATACAGGACTCCTCCCTTCCCACAAAATGACCCCAATCTCTTGGGAGCCGGACAAATCACCAGAGAGGGAGACTTCCATGGCCCATGAGACCATGCTTACATTAAATGACCATCATGAATACAACATCCAGAGACATAAGCCTGAACGACCGCCTCTCACTCGCCTTACTTTCTAATCACAATGAGCTCCCCTCACGGACTGTAGATCACTCCTGCCATAACCTCAGCCCCAAACCTCAGCCGAGTTTGTGTTTTTGGATGTCTGTCCCCACAGCCCTGGCCCACACAGCCGCTAGGCTGGGGCCTCTGGAGCCACACCACAGGACTGTCCTGCTCTCTCCAAGGAGACTATGCCCATTCCATTGCCCATAACCCCACAGAATAGGAGAAACATCAAGGCCCCCGAGGACATCCCACTACTATAAGCCACTCCGGACAAAGGCATCCTGACACAAGCTGAGCAACTACCTCCATGCAGAAACACAGACAGATGTCGGCAGAGACAGTAGATTGAACCAGACAGGCCCCTGGGCCCTAATCTGAACTCTTGCTTTGGTTTCCAGGTGTCACTCCTCAGAGGCCTGGGTTTGAAGACCAGCATCTGGGGCTTTCCTGAGACACCAAACAGAACAACTATCGTCTCCACATGGGAAGCTTCATTGTTGGAGCTGTGTCAAACCCTTTGGTTTGGAGAAACCTGCAGAGTCCCTGAGCCACCGCCACATTCCAAGGTCTCCATGGCCACCAACCCACAGTATGACTCATCCTCAGGAGAGTCCATTTCAACTCAGCCCTCTGAGAAACCCGCCCAAGAGCCTGCAGATTGAGCCTGCCTTGCCCCAAGCAGCCAGTGGGAATGTGAGGTGGCATTTGCAGACATTCATGCTTAGACCCCTTCTCTCGAGTCTTTCTGTAGGGGTCATCCTAGAACCAT
Source organism: Mustela nivalis (assembly GCF_964662115.1). Lineage (NCBI taxonomy): Eukaryota > Metazoa > Chordata > Mammalia > Carnivora > Mustelidae > Mustela > Mustela nivalis. The sequence goes on from NW_028135104.1 coordinate 97,051, forward strand.
CTCATAGTACTCGACTGTCCTACAGAGGAAACCTTGATGTTTGGGGCAGCTCATAACTCCCAGCGTTGGGAAACCTCCCTGGCCTCATGACGCCCCCACCCCCTTCAGGAAGGGGCCATAATGGACACAAACTCCAACCTGAGGCAACGTCTGATACTCGCCCTGACCTCAGATGCAGGAGATCTTGATTCAGTCTCTGCAGAGTGGGCCTGCCATGCCCTCGGCCCCAAACCTAACGCTAGCTTGTGTTTTCAGACTTCCCTCTTCACACTCCTGGCAAACAAGCCCTCCAGACTGGGAATTCCAGAACCACAACACAGTTTTCTGCCTGCCCACCAGAAGAAAAACGTTGCCCTATGGGGCTCTCCAGAAACCAAAAATGAGAACCAACCTGCTCTGGCCTCGGCCTTTCCCTAACTGGAAAGGCTACCCTGGTCAGTAATGCTCTGTCTGACACAGCCTGACGTCCCGACAGACAAGGAAACAGCTGGCTGCACACTAAGCACATCAGACAAGCCATGGCCTTATGCCGTCATCTCTTCCCAACCTGGGTTTTCAGACATCTGACCCTAGATATTATATCAAATCCTGGCAAACGTGGGTAACTGAAGCACAAATCAGATCTTCTCCTTCCCCATGGCTGGAAAACTTGCTGTTGGCATGGAGTCATACCTTCAGTGTAGGAGAAACCTTCATGGCCCCTGAGGCCAAGCCTAAACTTGAGTGCCTCCTTGGGTACAAACTCGCATTGGGACCATCAGCATGGGCCCCATGTCGAAGTAAGGTCTCTCAGGGCCTCGACCAAGAGCCCACATATGGGGCTTGCCAAGCCCCTATGATCCCAATCTTCACAAGAGCTCGAGTATTCCATTTGCTCGAACCCAGGACTGTGATCTGGAGTCCCTCTCCTGGAAGAACACCTGAGCCAGACAGCAGGACTCCACCCTTCCCACAAAATGTCCCCAAAATCTTAAGAGCTGGACCAACTCCTCAGAGAGGGAGACTCTTCCATAGCCCCTGAGGTCACCCCTACATTCCACGGCTATGGGAGACAAAACATCCAAAGACAAAAGCTTGCGTGACTGCCTCCCATTTGCCCTTCTTTCATAAGCTGAGGATCTCCTCTCACGGTCTGTGGGTCCATCCTGCCATGCTCTCGGCTCCACACCCAAGCCGAGTTTGTGTTTTCAGACTTCTGTGCCCACAGCCCGGACCCACACACCCTCCAGGCTAGGGCCTATGGAGACACACTGAAGGACTGTGCCAGTCCTCTCCAAGAAAACTGTACCCAATCCATTGGCCACAACCCTAGAGATTAGGAGAATCCATTAAGGTCTCCAAGGCCATGCCTCGGCCATGGACTAAGAGGGGCACTCTGACACCAGCTGAGCAACTATCTCCACTTAGATACTCAGACAGTGTCCCCAGAGACAGAAGATTGAAACGGACAGGCATCTAGGCTCTAATCTGAACCCTAGCTTTGGTTTCCAGGTGTCTCTACTCAGAGAACTGGTTTGAAGACCAGTATCTGGGGCTTTTCTGAGGCACCAAAGAGAACCTGTCTCATCTCCACATAGGGATCTCTTTTTAATTGGAGCAATATTACACCCTTCGGTTAGGCGAATACTTCATGGCCCCTGAGCTGCCAAAATATTCCAAGGACTCCATGCACACAAACCCACAATATGACCCATCCGCAGGAGAGTCCATTTCAATTCAGCCCCCTAGTTAGCTCGCCCCAGAGCCAGTAGTTCAAACATGTCTTGTCACAAAGAGCCAATGGGAATGTGAGGTATGCTGTACAGGCATCCATCCTTCGAATCCTGCTCTCCAGTCTTTCCGTATGGGACATCCTGGAGCCATTCAACAGGACTCGACTGTCCATCAGATGGAAAGCTTGTGGTATGGGTCAACGCACAAACTAGAGTTTGTGCTGGTGTCTAAGGTGCTGTGCAGGATTCTCCAATCTTGAGGGTTTGGCACAGGTCGAAGGGCATGGTTTCCTACTGGGGACAGGAGATATTCTATTGTGTGGCTCAGGGACCACATGTTGTATCCTAAGTTGGTATTTCAGAACAGGACCCTGAGGACAGATGCCTGAAAACCTAATCTAGTGTTCCAATGACGTCCTAGGAGCATGTCAGGTACAATCTTCTGACCCAGGAACATTGAAATGGCTGTCTGCTTGGATGTAGGTGATCAGGGCGTTTCAGACTGGCATTTGTGTCCAGTGCTGCCGACAATATTGGGTCGGGCTCAGGGCTCTTGCGTGTTTCTCCTAAACTGGAAGGTTTGGGCAGGTTTGACGGGCACAGTTTCCTTGGGGATGGCAGGCCCAGTCATGTGTTGTGGATCCAGAGACCCTGTCCTGGAGGACATATGAGCCATGGTTTTGGGAGAGAAGTCTGCAAACACAAATGTGGGTTATGGTTAGTGGAAAGGTGATCACAGGCCCAATGAGTAGACCTGGAGTGCAGCTTGTCAGGAGTAATTAGGGTGACTGGAAGGCAGTAGCACAGGCTTTTCTCTCTATATTGTGTGTCCAGGATGGCCTCGGAATGCAGGTATAGTCTCATGGGTCCATGGGAAACTTTTCCTCTCTATGGATCTGTGCAGCTCATAGTTTGGTGGCTTTTTTGGGGAAGGGAAGAGTGTTGTTTTCCATCTTATGGGTGCCCCAAAACAGGGATTCCAGATACAGGCTCTTTTTCTGGGCATCTGGGACTTCCCACCAAGGGTTAGGATTTGCACCTAGGGGTGTATGAGGCCTGCAATGCGGGATCATGATGGTGCAACTGAGAGGGATTGTTTGAAAGCTTGCTCAGGCTGAGTCTCACAATGCCTGTTTGCTCCCATGGCGGCCCTCAGGAGTGGGAGTGGTCTCATTGGTCATATATCTGGCTCCCTCTTAGAGAGTTGGACACCCAACCCAACAGCCAAATGTCCTGCCATGAGGAAGGATGAGTTCTCTTCCGTCAGGTTCCTCTGTGCTTCAGGTTGCCCCATTGGCAGGGTTTCCAGCAAGGTCTCGAGATAGGTGCCTGAATACCAAGGATGGGTGGAGATGACGTACTTGGGCCATAGCAATCCCAAATGCTAGATATGAGGCCTAAAACTCGGTCGGGGCTCAGGCTCTGTCAGACACAGCGCTAGTGGCCATGGCAGCCTTTATATCAGAGTAGATTCGAGGGCGGAGCAGATTGATCCTCATGTGGAGTTTCTTGGGAAGATTCCCAGGCATTTGTTCATTGAATAGGGAAGGCAGAATGCTGTGTTGTGGCTCCAGGTTTCCCAATCACAAGAGCTTGGGAACCAGTCAGTTTTGGGTGGAATTGTAAACAAAAGCTATGGTTCAATTCAGTGCCAAGCAGAAGGCAGTTCCAATTTGTAGCAGTTTACTCGAGATATCCAGCACTGGAATAAGGGTGGATGCCAGATGCTTGCTCACACTAGAGTTTTTGTCTATGATGACCGACAAGTGGAGGGGTGGTATAAAGAGGCCATGGAGGAGTTCACATGCTGAGGCCTGTGAACTGCTGCAAAAAGTAACATTTTTTTGTACAGTGTAGGTGAAGTCTGGTTTGTTTACTCTAGGTTTCCCCATGTGGAAAGTTTGTGAAGAAGAGCTCTCCGGCATGGATGCCAGGAAAGCACACCTCCATTGACAATTGCAGCTGAGGAACATGGCAGATTCGTTCTGGTGGCTCTGGGACAAAGTGCCAAGGCCTTGAGTTGACATGGGATCTCTTGAAGATGGGTCACAATGCTTGTTTGTTACCAGGGAGAACTTAGAATGTGCTGGTTGCTAAGGTGCCATGCAGGATTCTCCTACCCTGAGGGTTTGGCACAGGTCCAAGAGCATGGTATTCTTCTGGGGACAGGGAATGTTCTGTCGTGTGGCTCAGAGACCATATGATGTGTCATAGATTGGTATTTCAGAACAGGCCCCTGAGGACAGATGCCTAAAAACCTAATGGGGTTCCATTGAGAGCCTACTGGCATTTTAGGTTCAATCGTCTATCTCACGATCATTGACTTGGCTATTTCCCTGGATGTAGGTGATAAGGGTGTTTCAGACTGCGCATTTCCATCCCGAGTGGCCGGCAATATTGGTGTGGGCTCAGGGGCCACACAGGTTTCTCCTAATCTGGAAGGTTTGGGCAAATCTGATATGCACAGTGTCCTTGGGGTTGGCAGCCAGAGTTCTGTGGTGTGGCTCCAGAGATCACATTCTGGTGGGCATGTGAGCCATGGTTTTGGGAGAGAAGTCTGCAAACACAAATACAAATTAGGGTGAGTGGCGAGGTGATCACAGGCCCAATGCGTAGACCTTGAGGGAAGCTCGTCATAAACTATAATTAGGGAGACTGGAAGGCAGTAGCACAGGCTTTTCTCTCTGGATTGTGTGTCCAGGATGGCCTTGGAATGCAGGTGTGGTCTCATGGGTCCATGGGAGTCTTTTCCTCTCTATGGATCCTGGTGGCTCTCCATAGTTTGGTGGCTTTTTCGGGGAAGGGGAGAGTGATGTTTTCCACCTTATGGGTGCCCCAAAACAGGGATTCCAGAGACGGGCTCTGGTTCATGGCATCTGGGACATCACAACAAGTGCTAGGATTTGGGCTTAGGGCATATTAGGCCTGCAATGCGGGTTCATGGTGGTGCAACAGAGAAGGATTGTTTGAAAGCATGCTCAGGCTGAGGGTCACAAGGCCTGTTTGCCTCCAGGGCATCCCTGAGGCGTTTGTGTGGTCTCACTGGACTTGTAAATGACTCCCCCTTTCAGGGTTGAACACCCATCCTAACAGCCAAGTTTCCTGATATGAAGAAGGAGGAGTTCTCTATTGTGCTTCAGGATGCCCCATTATCAGGGATTCCAGCAAAGGTCTGGGGACAGGTGCCTGAATACCAAGGATGGGTAGAGATGAAATACTTGAGCCATGGCATTCCCAAATACTAGATGTGGGGCTCAAACTCTGGTGACTGACACTAGGTCTGGGCTCAGGCTCTGTCAGACACAGCACTAGTGGCCAGGGCAACCTATAAATCAGGGTCCCTCCGATATAGGGCCGAGCAGATTGATCCTCATGTGGGGTTTCTGGCCAGACTCACCAGGCACTTGTTTCTATCGGGAAGGCAGAATGCTGTGTTGTGTCTCCATAATTCGCTATCAAGAAGGCTTGGGGACCAGTCGGGTGAGGAAGGAATTGTAAACACAAGCTACAGTTCAATTCACTGCCAAGCGGAAGGCAGTTCCTGTGTCCAGCAGCTTTTTCGAGATATCCAGCACCTTAGTAAGGGAGGACGTCGGATATTTGCTCACACTGGAGTTTGTGTCTATGATGACTGACAAATGGAGGGGTGGCGTCAAGAAGCCATGTAGGGATTTTCACGTTGAGACTCATGAGCTGCTCCAAATAGCAAGGTTTCATTCTACTGGACAGGTGGAGTGTGGTTTATTTGCTCCAGGGTCCCCCATGTGGAAAGTTTGGGTAGCAGAGCTCTACCGCATGGATGCGTGGAATGTTCAACTTCATTGACCATTGCAACTGAAGAACATGGCAGCTTTATTCTGGTGTCTCTGTAGCAAAGTACCAAGTCCTTGATTTGACATGGAATCTCTTGCAGATGGGCCACACAGCTGGTTTGTTACCAGGTAGATCTTAGAATGTGCTGGTGGCTTAGTAGTTGTGCAGGAATCTACTACTCTGGGATTTTGCACAGATTGTAGGGCACGGTTTCCTTCTGGGGACAGGAGATGTTCTGTTGTGTGGCCCAGCCACCACATGTTGTATCATAAGTTCGCATTCTAGAACAGGCCTCTGAGGACACATGTCTGAAAACCGAATCAATGGTTCCAATGACGTCCTAGGGGCATGTTAGGTTCATTATTCTGACTCAGGACCATTGACTTGGCTGTGTTCCTGGATGTAGGAGATCAGGGTATTTCAGACTGTGCATTTGTGTTCAGAGCGGCCGCCGAAATTGGGGTAGGCCCAGAGGCCTTGTAGGTTTCTCCTAATCTAGACAGTTTGGGCAACTGTGATGGAAACAGTTTCCTTGTGGATGGCAGGGACAGTCCTGCAGTGTGGATCCAGAGACCCCATCCTGGAGGGCATGTGTGCCATGGTTTTGGTAGATAAGTCTGCAAACACAAATTCGAATTAGGGTGAGTGGCGAGGTGATCACAGGCCCAATGCATATACCTTGAGAGCAGCTCATCTGGAACTGTAATTAGGGTGAATGGAAGGCAGTAGCACAGGCTTTTCTCTCCGGATTGTGTGTCCAGGATGGCCTCGGAATGCAGGTGTGTTCTCATGGGTCCATGGGAGACATTGCCTCTCTATGGATCCTGGTGGCTCCTCATAATTTGGTGACATTTTTGGGGAAGGGATGAGTGCTGTTTTCCATCTGAAGGGTGCACCAAAACAAAAATTCCAGAGATGGTCTCTGGGTCTGGGCACCTCGAAAATCCCACCAAGTTTTATGATTTGAACCTACAGGCATACCAGGCCTGAAATGAGGGATCATTGTGGTGAATCTGAGAGGGATTTTTTGAAAGCATGCTCAGGGTGAGGGTCACAATGCCTGTTTGTGCCAAGGGTAGTCCTCAGGAGTGTGTGTGGTGTCATTGATGTTGTAACTGGCTCCCCCTTTGAGGGTAGAACACCCATCCCAAAAGCCAGGTTTATTGCCATGGGGAAAGAAGAGTTCTCTATTGTGCTTCAAGTTCCCTAATTGGCAGGGATCCCTGCCAAGGTCTGGGGACAGGTGCCTGAATATCAAGGATGGGTAGAGATGACATACTTTGGCCATGGCAATCCCAAATGCTAGATATGGGGCCTTCTCTTTAGTGGCTGAAACTCAGTCGAGCTCAGGCTCTGTCAGACACGGCACTAGTGGCCATGGCAGCCTATAAATCGGTGTTGACTCGAGGGCCGACCTGATTGATCCTCATATGGGTTTTCAGGGCAGACTCACCAGGCATTTCTTCATTCGATGGGGAAGGCAGAATGCTGCGTTGTGGCCCCAGATTTCCCTATCAAGAGGGCTTAGGGACCAGTCAGGTGAGGATGGAATTGTAAACACAAGCTATGGTTCAATTCAGTGCCAAGTGGAAGGCAGTTCCAATGTGCAGTGGTTTATTCAAGACATCCAGCACCGGGATAAGGGTGCATGTCAGATGTTTGCTTAGACTGGAGTTTGTGTCTATGATGACCGACCAATGGAGTGGTGGCATCAAGAGGCCATGGAGCAGTTTACACGCTGAGGCCTGTGAGTTGATCCAAACATAAGGTTTCCTTCTACTGGACAGGGGAGGTCTGGTTTGTTTACACCAGGTTCCCCCATGTGCAAAGTTTGGGTAGCATAGTACTCGCATGTGGATACTGGAAAGCACACCTACATTGACCATTGCACCTAAGGAACATGGCAGGTTCTTTCTGGTTGCTCTAGGGCAAAGTACCAAGGCCTGGATTCTAATAAAGTTGGGTCACAATGCAGTTTTGTTACCACGGAAATCTTACTATGTGCTGGTGGCTAAGGGGCCATATATGATTAGTCTATCCTGATGGTTTGACACCGGTCGAAGAACATGGTTTCTTTCTGGGTATCGGAGATGTTCTGTTGTGGGGCTCACGGACCAAATGTTGTATCATAAGTTGGTATTCCAGAACAGGCCTCTGAGGACAGATGCCTAAAAACTTCATCTAGGGTTCCAATGAAGTCCAAGGGGAATTTCAGGTTGAATCATCAGACTCAGGAACATTGACTTCGGTGTCTGCCTATATGTAGGCAACCAGAATGTTTCTGACTGTGCCTTTGTGTACAGAGTGGCCTCCAATATTGGGGTGGGCTCTGGGGCCTTGCAGGTTTCTCCTAATCTTGAAGGTTTAGGCAAATTTGTGGGCACGGTTTCCTTGGGGGTGGCAGGCACAGTCCTGTGGTGTGGCTCCAGAGACTCCATCGTGGAGGGCATGTAAGCCATGGTTTTGGGAGAGAAGTCTGCAATCACAAACTCGGATTAGGTTGAGTTGCGAGGTGATCGTAGGCCCAATGCATAGACCTGGAGGGCAGATCGTCAGGAACTGTAAATCACGTACCTCGAAGGCACTAGCACTGGCTTTTGTATCTGGATTGTGTGTCCATGATAGCCTTGGAATGCAGGTGTGTTCTAATGTTTCCATGAGAGTATTTTCCTCTCTACGGATCCTGGAAGCTCCCAATAGTATGGTGGCTTTCTCGTTTGAATGGAAGAGTGCTGTTTTCAAACTTAGATGTTCCCCAAAAAGGGATTCCAGAGAAGGACTGTGAGTCTGGGTGCTTGGAAAATCCCACCAGGATTAGGATTTGGGCCTAGGGGAGTACCAGGCCTACAATGTGTGACTTGGAGGTACAACTGAGAGCGTTTGTTTGAAAGCATGCTAGTCTGAGTGTCACAATGCCTGATGTGATTAGGGCAGCCCTTATGAGTGGGAGTTGTCTCCTTGGCCATGCAGCTTGCTACCACTTTAATGTAGGACACCCATCCCAACTACCAGGATTCCTGCCATGGAAAAGGAAGAATTCTCTATTGTGCCTCAGGTTCCCCCATTAGCAGGTATTCTAGCAAATGTCTGGGGACAGATGCCTGAATACCAAGGATGGGTAGAGATGAGGGACCTGAGACATGGCCAGTCTCACATGCCTGACTCTCTGAGTAGCTGACATGAATTGAGCACTCAGGCTCTGTCAGAAACAGAACTAGTGGTCAGGGCTGAGTATGAATCAGGGATCCCTCAAGGGCTGAGCAGATTGATCCTCATGCAGAGTTTCTGGGCAGAATCACCATGCCCTTCTTCTTTCTAAGGGGAAGGCAAAAAGCTGCGTTGTGGCCCCAGAATTCCCTATCAAGCGGGCTTGGGGACCAGTAGGGTGAGGATGGAATTGTAAACTCAAGCTAAGGTTCAATTCAGTGCCAAGCAAAAGGCAGTTCCATTGTGCAGTGTCTGATTCCAGATATCCAGCACCTGAGTAAAGGTGAAAGTCAGACATTTCCTCATGCTGGAGTTTATGTCTATGATGACCGATGAATGGAGGGGTGGCGTCAAGAGGCCATGGAGGATTTCACATGCTGGGGCTTGTGAGATGCTTCAAAGAGCAAAGTTTCCTTCTACCACACAGGGGGAGACTGGTTTATTTGCTCCAGGGTCCCCCATGTGGAAAGTTTGGGTAGCAGAGCACTCCCACGTGGATGCCTGAAAAGCACACCTCCATTAAAATTGCAGCTGAGAAACATGGCCAATTCGTTCTGGTGGCTCTTGGTCGAATTACCAAGGCCTGGAGTTGACATGAAGTCTCATGAAGATGGGTCATAATGCAGGTTTGTTACCATGGAGACCTTAGAGTGTGCTGGTGGCTAAGGGACCATGTAGGATTCATCTACCCTGAGGGTTTGACACTGGTCAAAGGGCACGGTTTCCTTCTCGGACCAGAGATGTTCTGATGTGGGGCTAACGGACCAAATGTATCATAATTTGGTATTGCAGAACAGGCCTCTGAGGATAGATGCCTGAAAATTTAATCTAGGGTTCCAATAAAATCCTAACGGAATGTCAGGTTCAATCCTCTGACTCAGTATCATTGACTTCAAAGTCTGCCTAGATGTAGGTGATCAGGGTGTTCCAGACTGTGCATTTGTGTACAGAGTGGCAACCAGTATTGGGGTGGGCTCAGGGGCCTTGCAGGTTTCTCCTAATCTGGAAAGATAGGGCAATTTGATGGGCACAGTTTCCTTGGCAATGGTGGGCACAGTCCTGTGGTGTGGCTCCAAAGACCCCATGCTGGAGGGCATGAGAGCCATGGTTTTGGGAGGGAAGTCTGCAAACACAAATGCGGGTTAGGTTTAGTGGCGAAGTGATTGTAGGCCCAATGCATACTCCTGGAGGGAAGCTCCGTGTGAAATGTAAATCGCATGCCTCAAAGGAGGTAGCACAGGCTTTTTTATCTGGATTGTGTATCCACGATGGACTAAGAATGCAGGTGTGGTCTCAGGTGTCCATGGGTGATATTTCCTCTCAAGTATCCTGGCGGCTCCTTATAATGTGGTGGCTTTCTCAGAGAGGAAAGAGTTCTGTTTTCCATATTAAGGGTGTCCCATAACAGGGATTGCAGAGAAGTGCTCTGGCTCTGGGCACCTGGAAATACCCACCAAGGGTTATGATTTGGGCATAGGGGCTTACCAGGCCTCCAATGCAAGTCCTGGAGATACAACTGAGAGCGTTTGTTTGAAAGCATGCTCAGGTTGAGGGTCACTATGCAAGCTTTTGCATAGGGTGGCCCTCAGGAATGGGGGTGGTCTCAATGGCCATTCAGTAGGCTAACACTCTGAGTGTTGGACACCCTTCCATACTTACAGGAATCCTGCCATGGGGAATGAGGATTTCTCTATTGTGATTCAGGTTCCCTCATTGGTAGGGATTCCAGGAAAGGTCTGGGGACACATGCCTGAATACCAAGGATGGGTAAAGATGACGGCTCTGTTCCGTGGCCAGTCTAACATGCGGGATATGGGCCCCGCCTTCTAGGTGGCTGACACGAGGTCGGGGCTTAGGCTCTGTCAGACACAACACTAGGGGCCATGGCTGTCTATAATTCAGGGTTCCCTCAAGGGACAAGTAGATTGATCATAATGTGGAGTTTCTGGGCAGACTCACCAGGCCCTTCTTCTTTCTATTGGGAAGGCAGAATGCTGTGTTGTGGCTGCAGAATTCCCTATCATGAGGGCTTGTAGACCAGTAGGGTGAGGATGGAATTGTAAACCCAAGCTATGAATAAATTCAGTGACAAGCGAATGGCATTTCCAGTGTGCAGCGGCTGATTCGAATATCCAGCACCTGAGTAAGCGCAGACGTCAGATGTTTGCTCAAGCTGGAGTTTGTGTCTATAATGACCGACAAATGGAGAGGAGTTGAAAAGAGGTCATAGAGGATTTCCCACACTTGAGCTTGTGAGATGCTCCAAACAGCCAGGTTTCCTTCTACAGGACAGGGCAGTCAGATTTGTTTGCTCGAGAGTCCCCCATGTGGAAAGTTTGGGTAGCAGAGCACTCCCACATGGATGCCTGGAAAGCACACTTCCACTGAACATTGCAGCTGAGGAACATGGCAGGTTCTTTCTGAAGGCTCTGGGGTGAAGTACCAAGGCCTGTAGTTGACATGGAATCTCATGAAGATGGCTCACAATGCTGGCTTGTTACCAGTGAGATCTTAGAATCTGCTGGTGGCTACGGGCCAAGTAGGATTCATCTACCCTGAGGGTTTGACACAGTTCCAAGAGCACGGCTTCCATCTAGAGAAAGGAGATGTTTTGTTGTGGGGATCAGGGACCATATGTTGTATCTTAAGTTGGTACTCCAGAACAGGTCTCTGATTACAGATGCCTGAAAACCTAATCAGGGGTTACAATGAGGTCATAGGAGCATGTCAGGTTCAATCTTCTGACTGAGAAACACTGACTTGGGTATCTGCCTGGATTCAGGTGATCAGCGTATTTCAGACTGCACATTTGTGTCCAGAGGGGCCTCCAGTATTGGGGTGGGCTCAGGGGCCTTGCAGGTTTCTCCTTATCTCGAAGTTTTAGGCAAATGTGACGGACACATTTTCCTTAGGGATGGCAGGCACAGTCCTTTGGTGTGGCTCCAGAGACCCCATCCTGGAGGAAATATGAGCCATGGTTTCGGGATAGAAGTCTGCAAGCACAAACTCGGGTTAAGGTTAGCGGTGAGGTGATCGCAGGCCCAATGCATAGACCTGGAGGGCAGCTCGTCTGGAACTATAAATTAGTTGCCTTGAAGGTGGTAGCACAGGCTTGTGTATCTGGCTTTTGTGTCCAGGATGGCCTCGGAATACAGGTGTGGTCTCATGGATCCATGGGAGATTTTTCCTCTCAAGGATCCTAGCGGCTCCCTATACTATGGTGGCTTTCTTGGCGAAGGGGAGAGTGCTATTTTCCATCTTAGGGGTGTCCCAAAACAGGGATTCCAGAGACAGGCTGTGTTTCTGGGCCCCTGAAAAATCCCACCAGGTGTTAGGATTTGTGCTTAGGGGCATATCAGGCCTGCAAATTTGGATTCTGGAATGCAACTGAGAGTGTTTGTTTGAAAGCATGCTCATGTTGGGGGTCACAATGCCTGCTTGTGTCCAGGGCGGCCCTCATGAGTGGGCGGGTTATCATTGGCCATTCAGCTGGCTACCACTCTGAGGTCTGGAAACCCATCCCAAGAGCCATCATTCCTGCCATGGGGAAGGAGGATTTCCCTATTGTGCTTCTGGTTCCCCCATTGGCAGGGATTTCAGCAAATGTCTGGGGACAGATGCCTGAATCAAGAATGGGTAGAGATGTCAGCCCTGGGACATGGCTGGTCTCACATTCTGGAGTTGGAACCCAGTCTCTGGGTCCTGACACGAGGTCAGAGACGAGGTTCTGTCAGACTCAGCGCTAGTGGCCAGGTAAACCTATAAATGGGGTTCACTCGAGGGTCGAGTAGATTTATCCTCATGTAGGGTTTCTGGGCAGTCTCTCCAGGCTGTTTTTTCTTGCTATGGGGAAGGCAGAATGCTGTGTTGTGGCTTCAGAATTCCCTATCAAGAGAGCTTACTGAACACCAGGGTGAGGATGGAATTGCAAACCCAAGCTACTTTTTTTTTTTCAAGATTTTATTTATTTGTCAGAGAGCGAGCGAGAGCAAGCACAGGCAGACAGAGTGGAAGGCAGAGTCAGACGGAGATGCAGGCTCCCTGCGGAGCAAGGAGCCTGATGTGGGACTCGATCCCAGGACGCTGGGATCATGACCTGAGCCGAAGGCAGCTGTTTAACCAACTGAGCCACCCAGGCGTCCCGCCAAGCTACTTTTAAATTCAGTGCCAAGCATAAGGCAATTCCAGTGTGTAGCAGCTGATTCAAATATCCAGCACTTGAGTAAGTGCAGATGTCAGTTGATTGCTCACGCTGGAGTTAGTGTCTATGATGACCAACAAATGGATGGGTGGCCTCAAGAGGCCATGGAGGATTACCCACCCTCAGGCTTGAGATACTCCATACAGAAAAGATTCCTTTTACCGTACAGGGGAGTCTGGTTTGTTTCCTCCAGGGTTCCCCATGTGGAAAGTTGGTATCAGAGCACTCCCGCTGGATGCCTGGAAAGTACACCTACATTGACCATGGCAGCAGAGGAACATGGCAGTTTCATTCTGGTGGCTCTGGGCCGAAGTACCAAGGGCTGGAGTTGTCATGGAGTCTCATGAAGATGGGTCACAATGCTGGTATGTTGTCAGGGAGATCATAGAATGTGCTGGTTGCCAGGGGGCCTTGAAGGATTCATCTACCCAGAGTGTTTGACACAGGTCCAGAGCACAGCTTTCTTCTAAGGACAGGAGATGTTCTTTTGTGTGGCTCAGTGACCATATTGTATCATACATTGATATTCAGAACAGCCTTCTGAGTACAGATACCTGAAAACCTATTCTAGTGTTCCAGTGAATCCTAGGAGCATGTCAGGTTCAATCTTCTGTCTGAGGACCATTGACTTGGATATCAGCCTGGATGTAGGTGATATGGTGTGTCAGACTGTGCATTTGCGTCCAGAGTGGCCTCCAATATTGGGCTGGGCTTAGGGAACTTGCAGGGTTCTCCTAATCTAGAGGGTTTGTTTAATAGTGACAATCACAGTTTCCTTTGGGAAGACAGGTACAATCCCGTGGTGTGGCTCCAGTTATCACAAACTGGAGGGCATGTGAGCCACGGTTTTGGGAGGGAAGTCTGAAAACACAAACTTGGGTTAGGGTTAGTGGCAAGGTTATCACAGGCCCAATGCATAGACATGGATGGCAGCTCTTCAGGAACTGTTAATCGGGTGACTCAAAGGCAGAATCACAGGCTTTTTTCTCTGTATTGTGTGCAGGATGGCCTCAGAATGCAGTTGTGGCCTCATGGGTCCATGGGAGATTTTTCCTCTCTAAGGATCCTGGTGGCTCCCAATAGTTGGTGGCTTTTTCGGGGAAGGGAAGAGTGCTGTTTTTCATGTTAGGGGTGACCCAAAATATGGATTCCAGAGACGGACTCTGGGTTTGGTCCCCTGGAAAATCCCACCAAGTGTTAGGATTTGGGCCTAGTGGCTTACCAGGCCTGCATGCAGGATCCTGGAGGTGCAACTGAGAGGTCTTGTTTGAAATCATTCTCAGGCTGAGGGTCACAATACTTGCTTATGCCCAGGTGGCCCTCATGAGTGGGCGTGGTCACATTGGCCATGCAGCTGGCTCCCACTTTGAGGGTTGGAAAACCATCCCAACAGCCAGAATCCTGCCATGGGGAAAGAGGAGTTCTCTATAGTGCTTCAGGTTCCCCCATTAGCGGGGATTCCAGCAAAGGTCTGGGGACAGAGGCCTGAATACCAAGGATGGGTAAAGATGATGGACATGGGCCATGGCCAGTATCAAATCGTGGATATGGGCCCCGATCACTGGGTGGCTGACACTAGGTCTTGGCTCAGGCTCTGTCAGACACAGCACTAGTGCCCAGGCAGCCTATAAATTGGGGTTCCCTCGAGTGCCGAGCAGATTGATCCTCATGTATGGTTTCTGGGCAGACTCACCAGGCCCTACTTGTTTGTAAGGGGAAGGCAGAATGCTGTTTTGTGGCTCTAGAATTCAATATCAAGAGGGCTTGTGGACCAGGAGGCTGAGGATGGAATTGTAAACCTAAGCTATGGTTACATTCTGTATCAAGCGAAAGAAATTTCCAGTGTGCAATGTTTGAATCCAATATTCAGCACTTGAGTGAGGGTGGATGTCAGATATTTGCTCATGCTGGAGTTTGTGTCTATGATGACACAAAAATGGAGGGGTGGCGTCAAGAGGTTATGGAGGATTTCCCAATCTGGTGTTTTTGAGATGCTCCAAACAGCAAGGTTTCCTTCTACCAGACAGGGGCAGTCTGATTTGTTTCCTCCATGGTTCCCCATGTCGAAAGATCGGATAACATAGATCTCCCACATGGGTGACTGGAAAGCACACCTTCATTGACCATGACAGCGAAGGAACATGGCATCTGGTGGCTTTGAGGCGAAGAAATAAAGACTGGATTGGACATGGAACCTCATGAAGATGGGTCAAAATGTTGGTTTGTTACCAGGGAGATCTTAGAATGTGCTGGTGGTTAATGGGCCATGCAGGATTCATCTAGCCTGAGGATTTGACACAGGCCCAAGAGCCTGGATTGCTTCTGGGGGCAGGAGATATTCTGTTGTGGGGCTCAGTGGCCATATGTTGTATCATAAATTGGTAATCCAGAACAGGTCTCTGAGGACAGAAGCCTGAAAACCTAATAAAGGGTTTGAATGAGGCCCTAGGGGAATGTCATTCAATCTTCTGACTCAGGATCATTGACTCTGGTGTCTGACTGGATGCAGGTGATGAGGGTGTTTCAGACTGTGCATTTGTGTCCAGAGTGGCATCCAATACTAGGGTTGGCTCAGGTTCCTTGCAGGTTTCTCCTTATATGGGGTTTTTGGACAACTGTGATGGGCACTTTCCTTGGGGATTGCAGGAACTGTCCTGTGGTGTGACTCCAGAGACCCCATCCTGGAGGACATGTGCGCCATGATTTTGAGAGAGAAGTCTGCAAACACAAACTTAGGTTAGGGTTAGTGGCAAGGTGATCATAGTCCCAATCCATAGACCAGGAGGGCAGCAAGTCTGGAACTGTAAATCACGTAACTCAAAGGTGGTAGCACAGGTAATTGTATCTGGATTTAATTTCCAGAATGGCCTTTATTGCAGGTGTTGTCTCAAGGATCCATGGGAGATTTCTCCTCTCAAGGATCCTGGCAGTTCTCAATAGTTTGTTGGATTTCTCCGGGAAGGGATGAGTACTGTTTTCCAGCTTAGGCGTGCCCCAAAACAGGCATTCCAGAGATGAGCTCTGGGTCTAAGTGCTTGGAAAATCCCACCAAGGGTTAATATTTAGGCCTAGGGCCATACCAGGCATGCAATGCGGGATCCTGGAGGTGCAACTGAGAGCGTTTATTTGAAAGTATGGTCAAGCTGAGGGTCCCAATGCCTGCTTGTGCCCCGGAGGCCATCAGGATTGGGCGATGTCTACTCAGCCATGCAGCCAGTTCCCATTCCTAGGGTTGGACACCCATCCAAAAGCCAGGATTCCTGCCATGGCGAAGGATGAATTCTCTATTGTGCTTCAGGTCCCCCCATTGGTAGGGATTCCAGCTAAGATCTAGGGGACAGATGCCTGAATACCAAGGATGGGTAGTAATGACAGCCCTGGGCCATGGCCGGTCTCACATGGTTAATGTGGGCCCCACCCTCTGGGTTGCTGACACGAGGTAGGGGCTCAGGCGCTGTCAGACACAGCACTAGTGGCTAGGGCAAACTATAAATAGGGGTTCCCTCCTGGGCTGAGTATATTGATCTTCATGTGCAGTTTATGGGCAGACTCACCAGGTCCTTCTATCTATGAAGAAGGCAGAATGTTGCGTTGTGGCTCCAGAATTCCCTATCAAGAGATATGGCAGACCAGTAGGGTGAGGATGAAATTGTAGTCTGAAGCTAGGCTTAAATTCATTGCAAAGCGAAAGGCAGTTCCAGTGTGCAGCAGCTGATTCCAATATCAGCGCCTGAATATGGGCGGATGTCAGATGTTTGCTCAGGCTGGAGTTTGTGTCTATGATGACCAACAAATGGAGAGGTGGCGTCAAGAGGCCATGGAGGATTTCCCACCCTGGGGCTCAGGGGCCATAATTTGTATCATAAGTTGGTATTCCAGAAGAGGCCTCTGAGGACAGGTGCCTGAAAAGTTAATCCCTCTTCCAATGAGGTCCTAGGGCCATGTCAGGTTCAATTATCTGACTCAGGACCATTGATTTGGGTGTCTGCCTGGATGGAGGTGATCAGGGTGTTTCAGACTGTGCATTTGCATCCAGAGCAGCCTCCAATATTGGGATGTGCTCAGGAGCCTTCCGGGTTTCTCCTAATCAGGAGGGTTTGGGCAACTGTGATGGGCCCAGTTTCCTTGGGGATGGCAAGCACAGTCTTGTGGTGTGACTCTAGGGGCCCCATCCTGGAGGACATGTGAGCTATGGTTTTTAGAGAGAGATCTGCAAACACAAACTCGGGATAAGGTTAATGGAGAGGTGTTCACAGTCCCAATCCAAAGATCTGGAGGGCAGCACGTCAGGAACTGTAAATCAGGTGACTCGAAGCCAGTAGCACAGTCTCTTGTATCTGGATAGCATATCCACGCTGGCCTTGGAATACAGGTGTGGACTCATGGGACCATGGGAGATTCTTCTTCTCAAGGATCCTGGGGGATCCCATTAGTTTGGTGGCTTTCTCAGGGAAGTGAAGAGTGCTGTTTTCCATCTTAGGGGTGCCTCAAAACAGGGATTCCAGTGACGGGCTCTGGGTATGTGCACATGGAACATCCCACGATGTGTTAGGATTTGGGCTTAAGGGCATATCAGGCCTGCAATGCAGGATCCTGGAGGTGCAACTAAGAGCATTTTTTTGAAGGCTTGATCAAGCTGAGGGTTACAATGGCTACTTGTGCCGAGGGCAGCCCTCATTAGTGGGCATTGTCTCCTTGGCCATGCAGCTGGCTCCCACTTTGAGGTTTGGACACTCATATCAACAGCCAGGATTCCTACCATGGGGAAGGAGGAGTTCTCTATTGTGCTTTAGGTTACCCCATTGGTAGGGATTACATAAAAGGTCTGAGGACAGGTGCCTGAATACCAAGGATGGGTAGAGATGATGGACTTGGGCCCTGGCCAATCTCACATGCTGGATATGGGCTCATATCTCTGGGTGCCTGAAACTAGGTCTTGGCTCAGGCTCTGTCAGACACAGTACTAGTACTAGTTAGTACTAGTACTAGTGCCCAGGACAGCCTATAAATCAAGGTTCCATCGAGTGCCAAGTAGATTGAACCTCATGTGGAGTTTCTGGCAAGATTCACCAGGCCCTATTTCTTTCTAGTGGGAATGGAGAATGTTGCCTTGTGGCTCCAAATTCCCTCTCTAGAGGGCTTGCAGACCAGGAGGCTGAGGATGGAATTCTAAACCCAAGCTATGGATAAATTCAGTGTCAAGTGAAACGCAGTTCCAGTGTGCAGTGGTGGAAAAGAAAATGCAGAATCTAAATAACGGCAGATTTCAGATGTTTTCTCATGCTGGAGTTTTTGTCTATGATGACTGACAAATGGAGGGGTTGTGTCAAGGGCCATGGAGGATTTCTCCTGCTGGTGCTTCTGAGATGCTCCAAACAGAGGGTTCCCTTCTACTGGTCAGTGGCAGTCTGGTTTGTTTGCTCCAGGGTCCCACATGTGGAAAGAATAAGTAGAAGAGCACTCCCACATGGATGCCTGGAAAGCACACCTCCACTGACCATATCAGGTGAGGAACATGGAAGGTTCATTCTGGTGGCTCTGGGGCGAATTACCAAGGACTTGAAGTGACATGGAATCTCATGAAGATGGATCACAATGCTGTTTGTTTGTTACCAGAGAGATCTTAGAATGTGCTGGGGGCTAAGGGGCTGTGCATAATTCATATACCCCGACCCTTGACACAAGTTGAAGAGCACGAATTCCATCTGGGGACAGGAGATATTCTATTGTGGGGTTCCGGGACCAATCTTCTGACTCAGGACCATTGACTTGGGTGTCTTCCTGGATGGAGGTGATCAGGGTGTTGCACACTGTGCATTTGTGTCCAGAGTGGCCTCCAATATTGGACTGGGCTCAGGGGACTTGCAGGTCTCTCCTAATCTGGAGGGTTTGGGCAACTGTGATTGACACAGTTTCATTGGGGATAGCAGGATCTTTCCTGTGGTGTGGCTACAGAGACCCATCATAGAGGGCATGTGAGCCATGGTTTTGGGAAAGAAGTCTGCAAACACAAACTTGGGGTAGGGTTAATGGCGAGGTGATCACAGGCCCAATGCATAGGTCTGTAGGGCAGCTCGTCTGGAACTGTAAACCAGGTGATTCGAAGGTGGTAGCACAGTCTCTTGTATCTGGATTGTGTGTCCAGGATGGCCTCGGAATGAAGGTGTGGTCTTATGGAGCCCTGGGAGATTTTTTCTCTCTATGCATCCTGGCAGCTCCTAATAGTTTTCTCAGGGGAGGGAAGAGTGCTGTTTTCCATCATAGGGGTGCTTCAAAACAGAGATTCCAGAGACGGGCTCTGGTTATGTTGGCATGGAAAATCCCACGAAGTGTTAGGATTTGGTTCTAAGGGCATACCAGGCCTGCGATGCGGGACCCTGCAGAAACAACTGAGAGCATTTGTTTGAATGCATGCTAAGGTTGAGGGACACAATGCCTGCTTTGGCCCAGGTGGCCCTTATGATTGGGCGTTGTCTCATTGGCCATGCACCTGGTTCTAATTCTGAGGGTTGGGCACCCATAGCAACAGCCAGGCTTCCTGCCATGGGGAAGGAGGAGTTCTCAATTGTGCTTCAGGTTCCCCCACTGGTAGGGATTCCAGCAAAGATCTGGGATAGTTGCCGGAATACCAAGGATGGGTAGAGATGACTGGGCCATGGCCAGTCCCACATGCTGGATAAGGGCCCCACACTCTGGGTGGCTGGCACGAGGTTGTGGCTCAGGCTCTCTCAGACACAGTGCTAGTGGCCAGCGCAAAGTATAAATCGGGGTTCCCTCGAGGGCCAAGTAGATTGATCTTTATGGGGAGTTTCTGGGCAGACTCACCAGGCCCTTCTTCTTTCTATGGGGAAGGCAGAATGTTGCGTTTTGTCTCCCTAATTCCCTCTCAAGAGGACTTGCAGTCCAGTAGGGTGAGGATGGAATTGTAAACCCAAACTATGCAAGAATACAGTGTCAAGTGAAAGGTATTTCCAGTGTGCGTGACTGATTCGAATATCCAGCACCTGAGTAAGAGCAGATGTCAGATGTTTGCTCATGCTGGAATTTGTGTCTATGATGACTAACAAATGGAGGGTTGGCATCAAGAGAATGTGGAGGACTTCCCAGGCTGGGGCTTGTGAGATGCTCCAAACAACCAAGGTTTCCTTCAACCTGACAGGAGCAGTCTTATTTGTTTGCTCTAGGGTTCCCTATGTGGAATTTTTGTGTAGCAGAGAACTACCTCTTGGATGCCTAGAAAGCACACGTCCATTGACCTTTGTACCTGAGGAACATGGCAGATTCGTTTCATGGCTCTTGGGCAAAGTACCAACACCTTGAGTTGGCATCAAGTCTCAGGAAGTTGGGTCACAATGCTGGTTTGTTACCAGGGAGATCATAGAAGGTGCTGGGGCTAATGGGTCATGCAGGATCCATCTACCCTGAAAGTTGGACATAGATCCAAGAGCACATTTTCCTTCTGGAGACAGGAGATGTTCTGTTGTGGGAATCAGGGACCACATGTTGTATCATAACTTGGTATTCCAGAACAGGACTCTGAGAACAGATGTCTGAAGACCCAATCTAGGGTTCCAGTGAAGTCCTAGGGGCATGTCAGGTTCAATCATCTGACTCAGAACCATTGACTTGGCTTTCTGCCTCGATGGAGGTGCTCAGGGTGTTTCAGACTGCACGTTTGCATCCAGAGCAACCGCCAATATTGGGGTGGGTTCAGGGGCCTGGCAGGTTTCTCCTAATCTGGAGGGTTTGGACAACCTGATGGGCACAGTTTTCTTGGGGATGGCAGGAACTTTCCTGTGATGTGGCTTGAGGGACCACATCTTGGTGGGCATGTAAGCCATGGTATTGGGAGAGAAGTCGGCAAACACAAACTGGGGTTAGGGTTAGTGTCGAGATGATCATAGGCCCAATGCGTAGACATGGAGGTCAGCTCGTCAGGAAATGTAAATAGGATGACTCGAAGTCGGTAGCAAAGACTTTTCTCTCTGGATTGTGTGGACAGGATGGCCTCGGAATGCAGGTTTGTTTTCATGGGTCCATGGGAGATTTTTTCTCTCTAAGGATCCTGGCGGCTCCCAATAGTTTGGTGCCTTTCTCAGGGAAGGGAAGAGTGCTGTTTTCCATCTTAAGGGTGCCCCAAACAGGGATTCTGAGACAGACTCTGGGTCTGGGCACCTGGAAAATCCCACCAAGGGTTAGGATTTGGGCCTAGGGGCATACCAGGCCTGCAATGCTGGTACTGGAGGAGCAACTGAGAGTGTTTGTTTGAAAACATGCTCAGGCTGAGGATCACCATGCCTGCCTGTGCCCATGTCGGCCCTCAGGAGTGGGCATGGTCTCCTTGGCCATGCAGCTGGCTCCCACGCTGTTGGACAACCATCCCAACAGCCAATATTCCTGCCATGGGGAAGGAGGTGTTCTCTATTGTGTTTCAGGTTCGCCATTGGCAGGAATTCCAGCAAAGTTTGGGGGACAGATGACTGGATACCAAGGATGGGTACAGATGATGGCCCAGGGCCATGGCCGATCTTCATGCTAAATATGGGCCCTCACCTCTGGGTGGCTGACACGAGGTCGGGGCTTAGACTCTGTCAGACACAGCACTAGTGGTCAGGGAAATCTATTAATCAGGGTTGCCTCGTGGTCTGAGTAGATTGATCCTCATGTGCAGTTTCTGGGCAGACTCAACAGGTCCTTCTTCTTTCTATGTGGAAGGCAGAATACTGCGTTGTGGCTCCAGAATTCCCTATCAAGAGATATTGTGGAGCAGTGTGGTGAGGATAGAATAGTAATACAAAGCTATGGTTAAGTTCAGTGAAAAGCAAAAGGCAGTTCCAGTGTGCAGCTGCCGTTTCGAATATCCAGCACCTGAGTAAGGGTGGATGTCAGATGTTTGCTCACACTGGAGTTTGTGTCTGGGATTACCCACAAATGGAAGGGTGGCGTCAAGAGGCCATGGAGGATTTCCCATGCTGGGGCTTGTGAGATGCTCCAAATAGCAAAGTTTCTTTCTACCGGACAGGAGAAGTCTGGTTTGTTTTCTCTGGTTTCTCCATGTGGAAAGTTTTGTAGCAGAGAACGCCACAGGGATGCCTGGAAATCACCCCTCCATTGACCATTGCAGCTGAGGAACATGGCAGGTGCATTCTGGTGGCTCTGGGGCAATATATCGAGACCTTGAGTTGACATGGAGTCTCATGAAGATGGGGCACAATGATGGTTTGTTACCAGGAATATCATAGAATGTGCTGGTTGCTAAGGGGCCATTCAGGATCCAAATACCCTTAGGGTATGACACAATTCCAGGAGCATGGCTTCCTTTTTGGGGAGGACATATTCTGTTCTGTGGCTCAGGGACTATATATTTTATCATAAGTTGATATTCCAGAGCAGGCCTCTGACGACAGATACCTGTAAACCTAATCTAGTGTGCCAATGAAGTCCTCGGGGCCTGTCAGGTTCAATCTTCTGACTCAGGAGCATTGACTTGGGTGTCTGCCTGTATGGAGGTGATCAGGGTGTCTCAGACTGTGCATTTGTGCCCAGAGCGGCCTCCATTATTTGGCTGCGCTCAGGGGCCTTGCAGGTTTCTCCTAATCTAAAGGTATCGGGCAAAAGTGATGGGCACAGTTTCCTTGAGGATCTCATGCACAGTCTTGTGGTGTGGCTTCAGATGCCAGAACCTGGAGGTCATGTGAGCCATGGTTTTAGGAAGGAAGTCTGCAAACACAAACTCAGTTTAGGTTAATGGCAAGGTGATTGCAGGCCCAATGCATAGACCTGGAAGGCAGCTCGTCAGGAACTGTAAATCCGATGACTCAAAGGTGATAGCACATGATATGTATCTGGATTGTATGTCCAGGATGGCCTCGGAATGCAGGTGTGTTCTCATGGGTCTATGGCAGATTTTTCCACTCAAGGATCCTGGTGGCTACCATGAGTTTGGTGACTATCTCGGGGAAGGGAAGAGTGCTGTTTTCCATCTTAAGGGTCCCCCAAAATAGGGATTCCAGAGATGGGCTCTGTGTCTGGGCCCCTGTAAAATCCCACTAGGGTTAGGATTTGGGCCTAGGTGTGTACTAGGCCTGCAATTCGGGGTCCCAGAGATGCAATTGAGAGCGTTTGGTTGAAAGCATGCTCAGGCTGAGGTCACAATGCCTGCTTGTGCCCGGGGAAGCCATCATGAGTGCACATGGTCTCCTTGGCCATGGAGCTGCCTTCCACTTTGAGGGTTGAGCAACTATCCCAACTGTCAGAATACCTTCCATGGGGAAGGAGGAGTTCTCTATTGTGCTTCAGGTTCCCCCAATGGCAAGGATTTCAGCAAAGGTGTGGGTACAGATGCCTGAATACCAAGAATAGAAGAGAAGACAGACTTGGGCCATAGCTGGTCTCACATGCTGGATATGGGCCCTGATCTCTCTGTGGCTGACACTAGGTCCTGGCTCCGGCTATGTCAGACACAGCACTAGTGCCCAGGGCAGCCTATGAATCAGGGTTCCGTCTAGCACCGAGAAGATTGACCATCATATGGAGTTTCTGGGCAGACTCTCCAGGCCCTTTTTCTTTCTATGGGGAAGGCAGAATATTGTGTTGTAGCTCCAGAATTCCCTCACAATAGGGCTTGTGGACCAGTAGACTGAGGATGGAATTGTAAACCCAAGCTATGGCTTAATTCAGTCAAACTAAAGGCAATTCCAGTGTGCAGCGATCGAATTGAAATCCATCACCTGAGTAAGGGCGGATGTCAGATGTTTGCTCATGCTGGAGTTTGTGTCTATGATGACTGACAAATGGAGTGGTGGCTTCAAGAGGAAATGGAGAATTTCCCACGCTGGGGCTTGTGAGATGCTCCAAACAGAAGGTTTCCTTCTACCGGACAGGGGCATTCTGTTTTTTTGTCTCAAGGGTCCCAGCCAATTGCAAAGTTTGTGTAGCAGAGCACCCCCGTATGGTTGCCTGGAAACCACACCTCCACTGACCATTGCAGCTTAGGAACATGGCAAGTTCATTCTGGTGGCTCTGGGGCGAAGTACTAAGGGCTTATTTCTACATGGAATGTCATGAACATGGGTAACAATGCTGTTTTGTTACCTGGGAATTCTTAGCCTGTCATCTGTACACATCCTTGGTATTAAGGCAACTTTCCACAGACCTTTCCTGTAACCCTGCCAATGGGGGAACCTGAAGCACAATAGAGAACTCCTCTTTCCATTGCAGGAAGCCTGGCTGTTGCAATGGGTGTCCAACCCTCAAAGTGGGATCCAGCTATATGGCCAATGAGACTACGCCCTCTCCTGAGGGCCCCCCTGGGCACAAAGAGGCATGATGACCCTCAGCCTGAGCATGCTTTCAAACAAGCCCTCTCTGTTACACCATTAGGATCCTGCATTGCAGGCCTAAAATGCCCCTAGGCCCAAATCCTAACACTTGGTGGGATATCCGGGCACCCAGACCCAGAGCCCGTCTCTGGAATCCCTGTTTTGGCATAAGCCTAAGTTGGAAAACAGCATTCTTCCCTGTTTTGGAGCACCCCTAAGATGGAAAAGAGCACTCTTTTCTTCTCTGAAAAACCACCAATCTATGGAGATCCACCAGGATCCTTAGAGAGGAAAAGTCTCCCATTGAACCATGAGACCACGTCTACATTCAGAGCCCATCCTGGACACACAATCCAGATAGAAAAGCCTGTGCTACCAGCTTTCAGTCACCCTAATTACAGTTCCTGACGTGATGCCTTCTAGGTCTAGGCATTGGACCTGCCATCACCTTGCCACTATCCCTGACCCAAATTTGTGTTTGCAGACTTCCCTCCCAAAACCATGGCTCTCATATCCTCAAGGAGGTGGTCTCTGAAGCCTTACTACAGGACTGG
The DNA here is from genome assembly GCF_964662115.1 of Mustela nivalis. Lineage (NCBI taxonomy): Eukaryota > Metazoa > Chordata > Mammalia > Carnivora > Mustelidae > Mustela > Mustela nivalis. The sequence continues at coordinate 121,859 of NW_028135104.1, forward strand.
GCCTGCCATCCCCAAGGAAACTGTGCCCATCACAGTTCCCCAAAGCCTCCAAGTTAGGAGAAACCTGCAAGGCCCCTGAGCCCACCCCAATATTGGAAGTGGCTCTGGATGCAAATGCACAGTCTGAAACACCCTGATCACCTACATCCAGTCAGACAACCATATCAATGGTCCTTAGTAAGAAAATTGAACCTGATGGGGACCAAGGACATCATTGGATCTCTAGATTAGGTTGCAAGCATCAATCCTCAGAGGCCTGTTCTTGAATACCAAGTCAGGATACAACATATGTACCCTGAGCCACAAAACAGAACATCTCCTCTCCCAAGATGGAAACTGTGCACATCGACCTGTGCCAAACCCTCAGCGTGGCCCATAGCCACCAATACATTCTAAGAACTCTCTTGTAACAAACCAGTTTTGGGACACATCTGTAAGAGATTCCAAGTCAACTCAAGGCCTTGGTACTTGGCACCAGAACCACCAAAACGAACCTGTCATGTTCCTCAGCTGCAATGGTCATTGGACGTGTGCTTTCCAGTCATCCATGCGGGAGGGCTCTGCTACGCAAACTTCCACTTGAGGGACCCTGGAGGAAAAAAAAACAGACTCCTCCTGTCCATTAGAAGGAAACCTTGTTGTTTGGAGCATCTCACAATCTTAAGCGTGGGTAATCCTCCATTGCCTCCTGAAGCCACCCCTCCATTAGTCGTCATCCTAGACACAAACTCAAGTGTGAGCAAATATCTGACATCTGCCCTTACTCAGGTGCTGGATATCTCGTATAAGCTGCTGCACATTGAAACTGACTTCCGCTTGGCACTCAATTTAAGCATAGCTGGTGTTTACAATTGCATTCTCACCCTATTTGTCCCCAAACCCTCTTGATAGGGAATTCTGGATCCATAAGGCAGCATTCTGCCTGCCCCACAGAAAGAAGTGCTTCGTGAGTCTGGCCAGAAACCCTACATGAGGATCAATTTACTCGGCCCTGGAGAGAACCCCAATATATAGACTTCTCTGGCCACTAGTGCTGTGTCTGACACAGCCTGAGCCCAGACCTCGTGTCAGCCACCCAGAGAGCGGGGCCCATATCCAGCATGTGAGAACGGCCATGGCCCAAATCTGTCATCTCTATGCATCCTTGGTATTCAGGCATCTGTCCCCAGACCTTTGCTGTAATCCCTGCCTATGGGGGAACATGAAGCACAATAGATATTTTCTCCTTCCCCATGGCTGGAAACCTGGCCATTGGAATGTGTGTCCATCCCTCAGTGTGGGAGCCAGAAAATGGACAATGGGACCACGCCCACTCCTGAGGGCCACCCTGGGCACAAACAGGCATTGTAATGCTCAGCCTGAGCATGCTTCCAAACAAGCCCTTTCAGTTGCACCACCAAGATCCTGCATTGCAGGCCTGGTCTGCCCATAAGCCCAAATCCCAACCCTTGGTGGGATTTTCCAGGCGCCTAGACCCAGAGCCCATCTCTGGAATCCCTGTTTTGGGGCACACGTAAGATCGAAAATAGCAGTCTTCCCATCTCAAAAAGTCATCAAAATATTGGGAGACGCCAGTATCCTTAGAGGAAAAATCTCCCATAGACCCATGAGGCCACAGCTACATTCTGAGGTCACCCTAGACACACAATCCAGATATAAAAGCCTGTGCTTCCACCTTCGGGTCATTCCAGTTACTGTTCCTGACGAGTAGCCTTCCAGGTCTACACATTGCCCTGCGATAACCTAGCCACTAAACCTAACCCGAGTTTGTGTTTGCAGACTTCCCTCCCAGAACCATGGCTCACATGCCCTCCAGGGTGGAGTCTCTGGAGCCACACCACAGGACTGTGCTTGCCATACCCATGGAAATTGTGCATGTCAGTTAACCAAACCCTCCAGAGTTGGTTGAAACATTCAAGACCCCTGTGGCCACCCCAATATTGGAGGTTACTCTGGACATAAGTGCGCAGTCTGAAACTCCCTGATCACCTACATCCTGGCAGACACCCAAGTCAACTTTCCTAAGTCTGAAGATTGAACCTCTCATGCCCCTGGGACTCATTGGAACCCTAGATTAGGTTGTCGGGCATCTGTCTTCAGAGGCCTGTTCTTGAATAGGAACTTATGATATGGCATGTGGTCCCTGAGCCACAAAACACTACATCTCCTGTCCCCAGAAGGTAACCGTGCTCTTCGACCTGTGTTAAACCCTCAGGGTAGGAGAATCTTGCAGGCACCTTAGCCACCAACACATTCTAAGATCTACCTGGTAAAAAAAACCAGCATTGTAACCCATCTTCAAGAGATTCCATGTCAACTCAAGACCTTGGTGCTTCGCCCCAGAAGCACCGTAAAGAACCTGCATGTTCCTCAGCTGCATTGGTCAATGGAGGTGTGCTTTCCAGGCCTCCATGTGGAAGGGCTCTGCTACCCATACTTTTCACATGGGGGGCCCTGCAGAAAACATACCAGACTCTAACTGTCCAGTAGAAAAAACAACCTTGCTGTTTGGAGCATCTCACATGCATCAGCCTCTTGATGCCACTCCTCCATTCGGTCATCAGAGACACAAACTCCAGTGTGCGTAAACATCTGAAATCCACCTTTACTCAGGTGCTGGATATTTCATTTGTTGGCCACGATAGATACAAACTCTATCATGAGCAGACATCTGACCCTCGCCTGTACTCAGATGCTGGAGATCTCGAAAAAAACCACTGCACATTGGAACGGCCATGTTCTCGGCACTGAGATTAAGCATAGATTGTGTTTTCTGCCTTCTGTTCTCACACTCCTCGCCTTCAAGTCCCCTATATTGGGAATTTGGGAGCCACAATGCAGCCTTCTGCCTGCCCACCAGAAAAAAGAGGTGCCCTATGGGTCTGCGTGAAACTCCATATAAGGTTCCACCAGCACAGCCCTCTATAGCACCACAATATCATAGGCCACCTTGTGAACTAATGCTCTGTCTGACACAGCTCGAGCCCCGACCTCCTGGTAGCCACCTAGAT